>NW_026623630.1:480591-522319 GCF_030028575.1 Malurus melanocephalus
CTTCCCACTCCTGATTCTGTCAGGATTTTTCCATGTTGATCCCTGTTTTTTCCCTTGGAAAACTSCCAGCCTGGTTTGTGTCTGTGCTGGGTTGAGGTTTCCTCCTCCCCATGAGTGTTTCTCATCCCCCTCATCTCTCTGGGGTGGAAATTGTGTACCAGTGGCAGAAGCACCTGGGATTTTGAATTTAGAATGGATTGAGGTATCTGAGCTTGCAGATTTTTGGTGTTTCAAAAAAAAAATTAAAACTTTTTTAAAAAAACAAACAAACAAAAAAAAAAACAACCAACATGACAATTTGTCAAAAATCTTCCCATTTGCTCCTCTGGATGATGTAAAGATCTGGACAGGTGCTCAGGCCCTCCCCAGTGTGTTTCTGGTGTGGAGACTTTCCTGAGCCTGCTCCTGGTGTGGGATTGACCCATGAAAAAYCCAGGAATTTTTTCTGCACCTCTCTGCAGGTGCCTGCACACATGAGCCTGCTTGTATTTKGAAGGCAGTCCTTTTTTATGATTATTTATTAAATAATTAACATCAGAAAGGCAGTTCCTAATAAAATCCACCTAGCTATGTATGAGCCTTTATGACTTGAGGCAGTCGCCGTCCTGAGCATTTATTTTCCTCTAAGTGGCAATTTATATGAAACATGCATTAAAAAAATATTCCTGGACTATTTAAAATGAGAGGGGAGTAACAGCTTCCAGTGGAGCAGGAGCTCTGGTTAATTATTTATARTTTAGAAAAGCACATTTTCCAAGCCCGACATGGAAGTGAGAGGCCACTAAGTAAATAAAYTTACATAAAATGCAGCRAAATCAAATCATTTGACCCAGYAATTCACCTGATTTTAAAAATAGGTTTTCTGGAGAAAAAATAAATATTGTCAAGGAAAGTGGCAGCAGTGGGACATGGAAGTGGCAGTGAGGAGTGAAGTGGGAAAAGCTCTGGAATATTGACCTTGAGGAGCACTGGGAGATGGAAGAACCTCCTGGAAGCTGCTAAATCCACTTTTCATTGTTCCTCTATCAGGATGGGGATGAGTTGAGGAGGAAATTGCTGRAAATATTTCCTTTGTTTCCCTTCCCACAACCATCACTTGTTGCGAATTTTTAGTTTATTGTTTCCTGAAAAATATTTACTGAAACCCAAAAATTACTCACTTTTTTTTTTTTTTTTAATTACATTTTTTATGACTCCGAGCTGCAGTTTATTTCCTGTCCCAAGGCCTCATAGCTGCCAGGTTTTATTCATTTTTCTGGTTTTTTTTCCTGGRTGTTGTTCTCCTCTGGTGGGCTCAGCCACTCTTCTGCCCAGATTTTCGTTCTCCCAGGGCAAGAGAATCTCCCTGGCTTTGCCTGAATCCAACTTTTCTGAACTTCCCAGTTCCTGGGCTTCCAGCATGGCAGAATTGTGAAAAAGAGGGAGAATTCAGCTGTTGTGCTTTCTGATTGGTTTAATATGGGAAAAATGTAAGTCCAGACCCTACGGAATACAGGCCATCAGGTTTAGTCTGATTTATTAAGAATTTTTCWTTGCAGATCACAGTTTTTTCAAAGAAATAGTTGCTAAACCTCTTCCTTTTGATTACGTAAAGCCATGGTCTATAAATTCATGGGGAAACAGAAGAAGAATGTGAAAATTCTTTAAATATTCAGGATTGTGACTCTCGCATTGACCCTGCCTTTCAAAACTGAGTATATTTCTATCTGAAAGGCCCATATTTGGACTAATTTCATCAAACCCCACAAAAATACCCATTTCTCAGTCCTGTTATATCCAAGTTTAAATTTGTCCAAATCTCTCCTCATCAAATATTAATTTTTTTTCCTCAAGTCTGCCACTGGAGTTTCCAGTTCCATCAGGCACCTCTCAGCTCCCAGTGCACCTGGAGCTTCCTGCCAGCCTGACATGTCAGAGCTGAGTCCATTTCTCCTTTTAATCAAGATAATAACTGCTAAGAAGGGATGGATTCTGCTGCTGTGGAAAATGCAGRCGAGTTCCTGCCATAATTATCAAGTCTTTAGCTGGTAATTGCACACTGTTCCCATCAATCTGCTGTCAAATTTATTTCTGTAATTGACCTCCCGGTCCAGGAATTAGAGACAGCCTTTGATTATTGGTTCAATTAGTCTTAAAGCATCATGGGTTTTTCTTTCTTCTTTTTTTTTTTTTTTTTTTTTGAGGTTTTTTTTTTGAGGAATTTTAGTTCTCCAGCCAGTCAAAGGAAGGTTAAAGGATGCCACAAAATATTTCTTACCTTTATCACAATTAGTACCTGCTGTGTCTCGTTTTATTCCGTCTGTACAAACATATTGAGAAAGCTTTTGATGAGAAAGGATTGAATTTGTGGTTTTTCTTCATTTTATCCTTCAGGGACACCTTTTTGGGGACAAAGGAATGTTTTTTCTGGGATGGTGGTGTTGTTGCCATATACTCAGTGCTCCCCATCTGAGCTGTTCCCTTTGGAGCTGGATCCTTCCAGGGAAAAAATGCAAATCAAGRATTTGGATACAGGTTCTAGAGGATATATTTTCTAGCACTGTTGTGATTTTTCTTCATTTTAATCTTTTTGGGGACAAAGGAATGTTTTTTCTTGGATGGTGGTGTTGTTGCCACATCCCCAGTGCTCCCCACCTGAGCTGTTCCCTTTGGAGCTGGATCCTTCCAGGATAAAAACAAATCAGGGATTTGGATATAGGTTCTAGAGGCTCTATTTTCCAGGATTGCTTGTTCTTATGAGATTTTATGGGTGAGATTTTCCACCCAAAATGACCAGGACTTGGTTTGGGAGAATGGAAGCACAGAAATGTTTTGTTCCTGCCATCCCCAGCCAAGGAGAGAGGGGTTGGTTTGTTCCTCAATCTGGGTAAAACAAGAGCAATGCTGTGGATTTAAGCAACAACTTCTGCTCTGATTTGACTCATGAAGTGAAAGAAAAGTCAGTGAGGGCCTAAATGAAATGTGGATTTTTTTYCTYTTTGTTTCATTATTAAAATACCRTAAGGAGTCTGGGAATTCAGAATTCCCCCTCTCTGTAACTTCGCCGCCGCATCAGAGTTGCCAAATATCTGGAATTTTTTTCTTCTCCCCCGCACAAAACAACAAGCTTAGCTGCTTCCCTGAGACTATTCATTTTCACCACATCAGGAACTTATTAATTCTTGATGAGAATTCAAGCATTAATCAATTCTTGATTGAACTCTCCCCAGAGGGAAAGAGGAGAAACTGGGCCAGGTTTGCCTTTTGGCTGCTCTGAGCACCAGGGRGCTGTGGGATGTTCTGTCTGCTCCAGAAAAAAACACAGCTCCAAAGCCAGTGGGGCACTCTGAGGACAATCTCCTTGCACAGGTGAGGAAAAAATGGCCAGAGAGCCTTTCCTTTAGAAAAATGAAATTAAAACCTTCAGATGAAAGTGATTTATAAGTACTGGTGTTGTTTTCTCCCTCATGCCGGGAAAAAGCCCAAAAACCAAATATAATCTTATGGAAAAAACGTCAAAACAGCCTGAGAAAGTGCTGTTCCTGTGAACTGTGAGAGGGAAGGTGTTGTTGAGGTGTCAGGTGGTGGCAGAGCTATCATGGAATCGTTTTGGTTGGAAGGGACCTCCAAGCCACCCCAGCCATGGCAGGGACACCTTCCCCTGTCCCAGGGTGCTCCAAACCTGTCCAACCTGGCTGAAAACTCATCTCATCCCCTCTGCTTTTCCCAGGGCAGGCAGGGCCACGCTTTTACAACTCAGAAACCTAAAAATCTGAGTAAAACAGCTCAAAATCTGCTCCAGTTCTGTGCATTCCCAGCAGCTGGAAAATACACCAGAATGATGAAATATTGGCACATTTTTGGGAGTCTGGTTTGGCTCCTCCTCCTCGTGGTAAATAATTTCTGCTCRTTTYGAATTGATGAGCCYGATTACCAATATTCCACCAKCAATTCCATTGATTTAGGTGGAGCYRAGTYAGATTTCCAAGTTAACTTTTAATCCACAGGATCCAACTCAACGGGATGTAACGGCAGGGWAACACCACTTTCAACTCAAACCCATTAAAAAACACCTTTTTTTCTTTTACTGAGTGCTCACCACCCTACAAATCTTATTTTAATGTTTTTCTCAGTGTGCTCTGTAGCTCTTTAGTGTTAAAATTAAGAAAACAAGCATTCTTTTAATTATCTACCAGTGGTTGGTTTGTTGGCTTAGATTTTTAATGAGTGTTTCTTTGTTCTTATCACTCCTGCCAAAAGTCAGTGCCTTTGCAACTGCAGCATTTTCCAACGAGAGCAGCAACATTCAGATTTATTTTCTGAGAGAAATTTGTCAAATAATGACCAGTTTGTATTATTGTGAACAAAAAAAAAATTGTCCTCAGTTTCCAAGTCCTAAAGATAAAATATACTTTTAATATTTGCAAAAGTGATTTCCACAACTGAGCAAACCCAGGATCAGGGARCACACATCCCACTTTTTGTGAACCATATGGAAAGCTCTTTTAATAGGGTTTCTAATGAAGTCTTTGTTATTGTAAGATGTCCATATTTTGAATATTGTCAGGTTGTTTTTCATCTGTGTTTGTGTTGAAATCCATTAGTTGGCAAATGGCTGTGGATTCCAAGGAGMTGTAATTTTATTTCAGAGTTCTGGTTTACACTTTAATGGTTTGGGAGGAAATTGTCAGGAGCTTAATCAGGAGCTTTGATCATGCAACCTGTTTTGATTTAGSTTTATTTTGGTTTAGGTTTTATTTGGTTTTGGTTTAGTTTTGTTTGTTTATTTGTTTTTGGGGCTTTTCTGTATCCCTGTGGAGGATTACAATGAGAAATGCATCCAATGTAATTATTTCACTGGGTATTTTGATCCTCTGGAAGGGATTTTCAAGGAATACCAGTCCTGCAGGATCTCTGTGTTGTTGCCTGTGAAACTGTGACATTTTGGGGCTGTAAACTGGAGAACAGGAGAGGAGGATTCTCTGTGTCCCATCATGGRGTCTCTGCTGCTTGCTGGGATGAGTTGGGGGGCTCTGCTGGGCTGAAATGATCAAACTCACGATCTCCTCCAGTGAGGAAAAAGCTGAGAAAGAGGAAAAACTGAGAAAGAAATGTGGCATTAAAAAGAGACCGAGGAAAGGCTCCCAGGGCTGGGCTGGTGGGGATCAAAACACACCCAGGGACGAGCGACTCGGCTCGAAGGCTCTGATTTATCCATGAATATATTCCTTCTGTTTCAGTCCCTACTAGTTATTCCACCTGTCATCCCTGGTTTCTCTAGGAGTTGGTCATTATTTCAGGGTCCTGCTCCAGTCATTACAAATTTATGGGATGGTTTCATGTTCTGTCGCTTTGAAGGGCACAGAAAATTCCAGTTGGGATCTCTGTCCTGCAATTCCTGTTTGTGTCCAGCAGCAGCAGTGAGGGGGAAAGTGTGGGGCAGCTTTAGATTGTTGGGTTTCAGTCCAGTCAATTCCTCAAAATTGTCTCCAGCATCCCATGGAGGGATGAAATAATGACACCTCCTGGTTTTTGGGGTGTTTCACCTCCGTGTTCAGCAAGGTTTTGCAGCCCATAAAGGACACAGATTCCCAATCCACACACCCATGAAAAGGAGGGGGATTCTTGGACAGTCTCTTCCTGCCCTGCAAGATGAGGTATTTGGGGGGTTTCTTTGCTGCCTGTGCAGGTGTGGTTGGGCTGATCCCACTTTTTCCTGGATCAGGAGATGCTGGAAGATCAAAAACCATTCTGGGTCATCCCAATCTCCTAAAACACCTCATGCAGAGAAAATACCTTTCCAATAATAACTTCAGAATAACTCCTGGGTTTTTGCATGATCCAGAGGAGTCACCACAAGGCTCAGCAATAACCTTAATATGGATTTAGAGCCACAGCTGTCGGACACGGAGGAAGCACCGGTTTTGTGCTGCCAGCCCCTTATTTCCAACAGTTAACTGAGACCTGCTAAAGGAAATATTATTGATTAGCTCTCAGGGTAAAAAATCAGCTGTGCTTGCCCAGATGTGTTCAGCATCATTGTATATTGACTAAATGTATGAAAGACAGATCAGATACAACGGTGATGGGCACATCTTGTCTGAGGCAATGGCCTTCATTGGCTCTGTTATGAAMGTGAACACATTAACAGCCAGTGCTGCAGCCCTCCCTGTGTGAGCAGCAGGTCAATCTTGTGTTCACTGAGCTCCAGCTCAGGTTTTCCTGTGATAAAAGCTTTGGGAGAACATGTTCCACGCCCTTCTGACAGATGGGGAAACAGAGAAGGAACGAAAACGCCACCCTGAGCAAAACCCCTTTCCTCACTTTGAGCAAAACCTGTTTCCTTCCCATTAATAATTAAGTTTATTTTCACAATTGTTTGGGAAAATGAGAAAACAATTTCATTTTCCAGATAACCTGATTTGCAAGCTATTGCTCGAGATCCAAAAGATGAATATTTAAGCAGCAGGGGATGTTGTCACTGGAAAAGAAACAAAGATGTTCTCACTGTGTGGTTGGAATTTGCTGTGTTGCACTGGGGGTGCTTGGGCCAGCTCCATTTATCCCAGACTTTGGCTGGAATTTGGCTAGTTGCTGTGATGAATTAAGAGGCCAAGAAGATGAAGAGCTTTAATCATAATTGCCTGTTCATGAGCCAAACTTCAAGGCGTGGATTTAATATCTTTAAGTGTAAGAGATAATAATAATAATAATAATAATAATAATAATAATAATAATAATAATAATGGCAAAAGTTCCATTGCAAGGAGTAATTTCACTTTCTAAAATAAGTCTTTGGAATAATACTCAAGCAAGTAATTTGTGTAGCTGCATAAATATTCCCTGTGTTCCTTAAAGCAGCTCTTTTTTCCCCCTTCAAGTCTGCAAATTACCCTTTTATGAGATGCTGTACAAACTAACTACTAGATCTATTCAGAGTATGATAATATCTCCTCGCCTTTGAATGAAATATTTGGCCCTTGAGAATATGCCAGCAGCTCTCCTCACAAAATACCTGGAAATTGAATAAGATCTGCGGCTTTATTATGTACATATAATGCTGGAACCTGTGGGATTATGTGTAGTAACCTTATTTACAGAAGCAGGAGATRTATTTGCAGAATATATTTCAGGCTGGGACAGCTCAGGAATGCATTTGTAACCTCTTCTTCTTATGTGGCTTGAGCTCAAAGAAATGCCAGAGGTTTTATCTCAGAAAAAGGACAAGGGTCCCCAGTACAATCTGAGYGTTTGAAGTGCAGCATTTCTGAGTGGCAGGAATAAGATCTGTACCTGACACAATAAAAATAAATCAGTTTCTAAATCCTTTTGGCTCAAAACACAAAGAAGTTGTAAGAAAATGMAGCTTTTCTAAGAAAAGCTCATGGATGGTGTGTCCAGAGAGATTCTTTTGACACTGGAATAGGACCATGAATTCTCAGGTACCAGAGAAATAACTTTGGTCACCTCATAGTGGTGAAAATTTTTAAATTTCTTCCAAAAGTGGGTTCCTTCCACTCTGCAAGCTGGATTTGCTCTGGAGGTAAAAGGAGAGGAAAAAAAATCATAGCCCCTCCAAATGAGAAAAGGGCATGTATTTGGAAATTGTGAGCTTCAAACTCTAATTTTTTGGGAAGAAGCTGGAAAAATGTAGGAGCATTCACTTGTCAGAGGAGTCTGCCTCAGCTGTCCTGATCTGAAATCCTTGTTGGCCAAATGTGGACACGTGTTAGAGCTTTGCAAAGCAATGTTGTGGTTTTAGCTGTGATGCCAAAGGGCTTTATAGAAACTTCTGAGAACTCAAAATACRGCACAAAACCAGCTTTATCGGAGTTGACAAAAACAGAGCTTTCCAAACTCATTTCCCCCCCGATCCTCTTAGCAGTTCCTTCACAGATAAATAATTCCATTACACTTCYGTTTGAAACATGCAAGCACAATCATTTTGGTGGCTTTAGTAATTCTATTTTTCTTTGCTAAGCCATTCTTTACAGGCTTTTGAAGGCCCTGGAGCMGAATCCATGTCCAATCAAACTGATCAGCGTTTTTGGGCATGACTTTTCCATCACAGCGTGGTGTTCGGGYGTTTAATGTGACTTCATACAGGAGGGCTGTTTGGATTATTCCCTGAAGATTATCTGCAGGATCTTGAGGAGCACTTTGGATAGTTGCAGCACTATATCTATTTTTCATTACATTCCTGCTGTTTCTGTAATGTTTCCAAAGTGGTGGTGTTGGGTATGGCAACAGAAGAGTTCGCAGATCCCTTCACTGAGACAGCGATGCTGTCTGAGGTGAAATTAAAATAGACTTCACTTATTTGTGGGATTAATTATTAAAATGTGCTCAGCAMTCACTCGCATCAGCTCTCTGTGCTTACAGGGCTTTTTTTCCCCTCGTGCAAATGCCACCCAAACAATGAGAGGTGTGGATGGCCATTTCTCCTCCTGCCTCTTGGATTATTTAAAATGTGCTTTCATCAGTTATTCAGTGCAGTGCATTTGGGRCGGATGAAGGAAATCCTGATTTGTTTGTATCAGCATCTAGACCTGGAAATACCAGTTTAAAAAGGATGGTTTTTGGACTATAATGTTGATTTGGTTCTTGGCAGAATCCCCACTTTCCTGCTGGAATCAGCCCAGGGCACGGGGAGTTCTGGGACCGAAGGTGACAACAGGAACCTCCCCAGAATTTCCTGAGATTCACCCTCATCAGGAACCCCTGAAGTTAATTTTGGCTCAGAAATCGCCCCTCCACCCCTCCATGGCATCATTTAAGACCCGGTGTCTGAAACCGAGGAATTTGCGAGTGAATGTGAAGCAGGACATTTAGGAGGTTTTCTACTGTGAAGGAGCAAGTTTAAAGGTCTGAAGTTGTGAGTTTGTTGTTTGTTGGTTGGTGTTTTTTTTTTTTTTTTTTTTCAACAGAGATGATCTTTGAAATCTTTTCCATCAGTTCTCTCCACATTCCAATTTCAGTTTTATAACACCCCTCACTGTGCACGCCTTGGCAGGAAACTTGCCCATCTTGCAGAGCCTTGCATGAATAATTCATGGCGGTGTCCTGCTGATTCTCAAAAGGTTGGAATATTTCTTTGGAGAAAGTGTTTAATAAGATCCTTCCAAACCACACAAACTATGGCTTTGTATGAATTTTATGAGGTAGTGGCTCTTAAAAGGTTTTGCATGATGGAGGATTTAATGAGCCGAAACCCCAAAAATATGGTCGCCCCTTCTACCTATTTGTCTCCTGGCTTGAAAAATGGAAATGAAGCTCTTTAATTGGGGTCAGAAACTTGAGTCTGTCACATCTGAAGGCACAGAGAGAAGTTTCAAGAAATAGGATAAAGCCCCTATTTGGCTCCTTGTATTTCCATATTCATTTGGGTGATGTTGTGTGACATTGATGGAGAATGAAGCAGCTTTTACATTTATTTTGCCCAATTTTTCCAAGCAAATATCCCACAGTGCCTGAAAAAGCCTGAAAGCCTCCCAGCTGCACTGTGTCCCAGAAACTGAGTTCAACCAGGTGTCCTTCAACCCAGCAGACAGAGGAATTGAGGCATTTGAAGTCTTTGGAAGGAAGGGTATGTTCCATAACAAATTATGGATATCTAGAATTTCTTGAACTTCCTGAAGTTGAGGATGTTTTGGCTTTGGTGGTTTTTCCTTTTGCAGACAACTTTTAAGCAGGTTTTGGTGATCTAAGAGGCTGGTTTGAAATGGGAAGTCTCTTAAAATCTTTCAAAAGAACCTCTTGAATTGTTTTTTTTTTGGGTTTTGTTTTTTTTTTTTTTTTTTCTTAAAATCTTTCAAAAGAACCTCTTGAATTGTTTTTTTTTTGGGTTTTTTTTTCCCCATTTTTCTTCTGGCTATTTTAGAATTATTAGAATTTTTAATGGGTGCTACTTTGCCAGAAAAAAAGAAAAATTACACCAAAGCCCAAGTCAAGAACTGATCAGTGCAGTTAAAATACAACAACACATCAGCCTTGGTGTTTGCAGAACATATTTCAGGCTGTATTTGGCAGCTCCAAAATTGGGATGAAATATTTGGTGTTGTTCTGAAGATGGAGACCACAGAGCTCGTTGAGAAAGAAAACTCCTGAGGGAAATATTGGTGGGATAGAATTGGTTCTCGTTATTGAGCTCTCCAGTTTAGGAGAGGATGGGAAGCCCTTTCTCCAAATTTTCTCCAGCAGCTCTGGAGCTGCAGGGTTCTCCATCCTTGTAGATTTTCATGACTTAACCAGAAAAAAATCTAGGGTTTACTTAATCCAGCAGGAAGTAAACAGGAATGGGAAAACTGTGATCTCCAGCAGTTCCTTCCAACCATGATTTATGTGGAATTTTATTGGCAAAGTTCATTTAGGATTTTGTTGAGAATTTGAATGGGAGGGTTCACACAACCTGGAGAACACATCTCCATGGATTCCAGCACCAAGATTCCTGCAGAACTCCCTGGATCACCTGCCTGGTCCCCACCTCCAGCCCATTTTCTGCTCAAACCCTGGTGACTCAGACCCCAAAACCTGCAGGCTCGTCACTGCTGAAATGTGTTCCTACATGGATATTGCTCCTTGCAGTGCCTTCCAGGGAGCTCATTTAAAGATTACATTGGTGCTTGGTGGTTTTCAGCGTTGCTGAAGTCGTTTTAACAATCAGGATCTAAGAGAACGCTCCTGAAACAAGCTGATTTTTGTTTTTCTTTCTCCTGGTTGTCATTTAGTTGAAATTAATATCGTAATTGCTTTCTCTGGAGACTCTGTAACTTTATGCACTCTCATTTAGGGAGAGAAATATGGATGATGGGTGACTAATGATGCTTAGTTAGGCGTTTTTTAAAAATAAATACAGAATCTGTCAATCCATTCTCTGTCAGGGAGAGACACAGCTCCTGCTTTCACACAGTCTCTTCCTTGAGGGGATTCTGTCTTGGGAAGCACTGTAATAGGGAGAAGTGTATGGGATTTGACTTTTTTGGCAGTTTTCACCCTTTCTTTTGCAAATCCCCTTCCAGTTCTCCCATCACATCTGTGGGGGCAGAGCGTGCGTTGCTCAAGGAGGACAGAGAGAGCACAGCCAGCCAAGCCCTCAACCTTTAATTTTATAAATCAGGATAATAAAAGTTGGGCAAACAATATTTTTAGCCTGTTTTTGCTGCAGGATGTTTCTCTGTGGGTTTAAATCAGCTGCCTCTGTCCTGGGTGGTTTAGACAAAGTGAGTTGSTGATCTCACTCTCCCTCTGCCTCCTTTGCCAGCTGCTTACAGATTCGACTTTTTTCCCCCTATCAATAGTCTGGTGATTGATAAACTCCATTCAGATTCCTCTTCCTGCAAGGCTCGAAAGGACACATTCTTGTTTTACTCATAAATATACAAAACTGTCTTTCTTTCTTTCTTTCATATTGACTCCTYGCTCTTCAAATGTTCATTTTTTWCCTTTTTTCTTCTTGTGTACAGCCTTGTGAACAGCTGCTTGGAAAAGAAAAGGAAACTCTCTCCAAGCCTTCCTAAGGGTCAACTTCCCCTCTTTTTAAAATTAGTTGTGTGCTGCAAGGTGCAGGGGAGCAGAGGGTGGAGCGTGGCAGGGTGAGCAATCAGCTCGGATCCAAACGGAAAAATTCATGACCTAAATGATGCATCTCCCWCCAGATGTCAGAGCAGCAAATAAATGTTTCATAAACTTTGCTTTCCAGGTCAGCTSCAAGCCATGGTTGGATGTTGGTGCTTTAACCCTTAATGTTTAGAGAAAGCAGCACGAGGAGAGCAGACAAAGAGCAGGGAGTGTTCCTGGACATCCCCACTGGTGGGAGCAGCTGATGCCTCCAGCCAGGAAAAAGAACATGATGCCACGATGCTGAGGATGAGGAATATCATCACACAGATTTACTTGGTAGAAAAATCTGAGGAAGTGATTTCCCAACCCCGTGAAAGCACATCAGAGCAGGTTGGGAAGAGCTAAGAGCAGAAGTGGATGGGCCTTCAGGAGCCCATCCGGCCTCCTGTGGAGCCCAGGGTACATCTCTCCACCCAGGAAAGCTTGTAAGTTTACAGTGGGATGGAGGAAAGTAGATGATAACTGACTGCCCTGAAACACAAAGGGCACAAAGCCAAAATTGTATTTTCAGGGTGAGCACTTTTCCATTGATTCAGGATTCACTGCTGTGGGAGCACTGGGGGCTTTATGGCCGGTGAAGGAGCAGCGTGTTAGGGCTGCTGCACCCTCAGAACCAGAGAKTCCTGGTTTCCAGAGATTCCTGGGCTCCAGAGAATCCTGGGTTCYGGACAGTTCTGGGTTCCATGAACTACATTGCTGCTGAGCAGGATTTCTGGACCTGCTCTGTGCAGGATTCACCCACGTGCTCCAGAGYACCCTGACGATTTTCCGTGGCTCTGGAACCTTCTCACAGCACCCTGACCCCTCCAACCCAGGCTGTTCATGTTCTCAGGSACCAAAGGGGGCTGCACACCAGTCCCTCCCCACCAGAGCACCGAGACCATCAGCAAATCCTCCTAACGAGTGTCAGGATTGATGTGCTCATGTACTCATCCGGCGCTGGAGATTCATTTTTGCTCTTTCCCTTCCCGCTGTGCTGCTGCTGCTGCTGTACCATCAGAGGGAAGCTGCCATTCCCAACATCTGCTGCCCACGCTGGCCTGCATTTGCCAAACTTGTGGCTCTGTCCTTGCCAAGGAGGGCCGTGCCAGCAGCTCGGCTGTGTTGCAGTTTTTGATCCCGAAAGCGCTAAGGCTGACATTTCACTCAGGGAAGGGAAGGACGGGTGAGGAACAGGCACAGCCAGGAGCTTAATTAGCATGGAAGAACAGGAAAAACGGTGTGTTGTACAAAAAGAGCACGGTGAGGGGTTGTTTGCTGTGTTTTCCTGAGGATGTGCTGTTGGGGAATCGGTGGCTTGGCTCCAGGCTGTGGTCCAGCACTGCTGGTGACACACAGGACACTCAGAGCCCCAGTGTGGGTGTCCCAGTTACTCCCAGAAAGGGGAAAAACTGTTCCCTTTGTTCCACCAGCTGTGTTTGGGTGAGTTTTCACTGTAGTGCTGATGCCTTAAGAATTTTTAGCTTCTCTTCTTCAYGTGTCTGTAGCTTTGGTGTGCAGTTCTAGGCTTCAGAAAGTGCTAAAAACCTCTGTTCCYGGTRTTTGAGASAAAACATTGCTCTCAACTGGAAAATCCAAGGCMAATTCACTGCCTTAGGGCCCCAAAATCTGTAAACAACAGAGAAYYGGGGGGAGCAAACTTGGGGTGGCTGACATCAGCCAGAGGGGCTTTGGTTTCTGGGCAGAAGCAAAGAATTTATGGCATGGAGAGATTCTTGTATTTCCAGGCAATATTGCCGGTAGAGATTGTTGCTAAATTTCTCTGTTGTCTGCATTTCCTTGGTGTTGAGGGCACAAATCCCCATGGGGTTTCTCCCTGTCGGTGTAAATGCCAGCCCAGGGCTGTATTTTGGGTGGGTTGGAGCTGTTTGTGCAGAGAGGAGCTGCTGGAGCCCGGCACTGAGCAGCAGAGGGCACTGAGCTAACAGGAGTGGGAGAAAAATTGTCATTGCTCTGCAGCGCRGTGTAAATGGCCCCAAGATTAATCTGTTAATATCCTCTCATTCCTCTCGCTCCTATATCAGTGTTAATTGCCAAACAAGTGACAACTTTCCCCAGTATATTATACTGGTCCATTATCCACCGCTGCTGCAGAAACGGTGATTTGCAAATTCGCTACAGACTCCTCCACAAACTCCAGAGCTTTTTATGTCGCTCCTGGATGTATGAATACAAATAAATAGAGGCTGCAGTTCCATCTATATCAAATTTAATCTGCATGCTGTTTCGAGCAGTCTAAATATTAAAACCAGATTATTGGCGTTTTCCACGGGAATCATTTTATTTTTCAGAGTTTGCTTTCAAATCAGCTCATCTCTTTCCTTTGGGTTTGTTTTCCTTCAAAAGACGCTTTCTTCTCAGCATTACAGTATTTTTTTTTTTAGGCTCTGTACTCACAAGTGTATTTAAGGAATGGTTTATACCTGTTGTCAGCTGGGCTGATAAATGGAGCCAGCACGGAGGCTCGGCATAAACAGTCATCATAAACCCGGCTGTGAGGAATCCAAAAGGAAAGAGCAGCGTGGCTGTGCTGGGGTCAAGGAGAAGGCAAAAAGGGGCAGAAGCTCCTGCTGGTGATGCCCATCTGGGGGGCAGAGGGAGCAGGGGGATCCCGGTGGGTGCAGACGGGGCTGGAGGGTGTCAGCGGGGCTGACAGAGCTTTGGCACAGCTGCAGATGGCTCTGACAGCCAGGGTCTGCTCAAATCTTAACTCCAGCAATGAAYCCGCTCYAAACTTGGCTGGTYGAGCCTGCAGCTTTTGAGTCAGGCRAGATTTTTGCRAAGATAAATGAGAAGAGATTTAAGGACAGTGACAGCAGCTGCAGGCAGGGCCCTGTGTGGGGTTTGACACCGCCCTGACCGTGGCACGGGATTGGGGTCGATAAACAAACAAACAAACACGGCCGGTGTGAGCTCTGCAGGGCCCCAGCCTTATTAAAAACCTCTCAGGTTGAGCAAAGGATGCTCGTGCAGAGGCAGCCTCGAGGTCTGGCCACCCACAAACAGTGGTTATTGTCTGTTGTGTGTTGGTCACACCGAGAGCGCGGTGTCAGATGGAACTGAGCCCTGCAGAGCTTTCGAGGTTTGGCTGCTTTGTTGTTTTTGGAAGAGTTTTCAGTGAGGAAAAAAAAAACATTACTGAAGGTGCAGTTTGGGTGCTTATTGAATATCAGGATACAAGCCAGGAAAGGGATCTGCCTGGGGAGATTTGGGGTCCCCACCCCTGGAAGGACTGAGGTGACACTCAGAGCTCTGGGCTGGGGACAGGGATGGGGCACAGCTGGGACTCTTTGGATCATCTTTGAGATCTTTTGCAGCCTTGCTGATTCCATGATTGAAAGGAACATCGTGGCATCCATCATTTGCAAAGGTGTGTGCAGAAAATCCACCGATTCTTCCTGTACTTGATTTCCTCAGAAAATAACTTTGTTTCCCTCGCCAGCCCTACTGTCATTTCCCAGAAAACCRAGATACAGCCAGGAATAATTGCTTTAGCCTTTAGTTTTGAGTGGATTTTTTTCTTTTCCTCTGCCAAACAAATAGAAAAAGCACCTGGACTGGTTTAACATATACTCCTATCTAAGAAGAAGAAAAATCCAATAGAGATGAAGATAACTTTATTTCTGTCAGCGAAGAAAAATATATATTTGATCCAATCTACGCTGAACTTTTCTTTGCAGTTGTGGAGAAATAATAATAATAAAAAAAAATCTATATATCACATCCTTGGCCAGTACTTGATGACATTCCCCTTCAGTTTTTCCTTCTGTTTTCTTACTAACCATGACAAAAAAAGTGTAAGTTTATGTACCAGGGAAGGTAGAGCAGCAGAGTTCCCGGGCACCTCATTTTACAATTTGCTTTGACATGAAGTGAGAAATAACTGAGCACAACCTTGACTACAATAATTGGATTTTTGCCATCAGGAAAAGCTTGTTACATTTGTGTCCTCTGAGAAATAATGCGCTTTTTAGGTTGAGTTTTATAGACTCCACTCCTCTCTGTAACCTTAGAGGGCTCGGATTCCGCCGGGGGGGATGAAATGGGCAGGGGTTGGATCCTTCCCCGCCCAAGTCAATCGTCTGCCATCGTTCTGTCGATTGTGGCACTTGGTTTGCACCACCCCAGCCTCAAAATCATTTTATGAGATATGTCTTAAAGCACTGACTCATTTCAGAGCAGCCCCCTCTGTCTTTTCTTTTTTTTTTGTTTTAGCTCTTTTTTGTTCTAGCTCTTTTTGTTTTRGCTCTTTTCTTCTGTCGCTGTTTCAGGTTTTGCCCGTGATTGTTCCCCCTTTGTGCAATTTCCTCAAAGAATTATGGGAAAATAGAATTAATTATAAAATCTGTATGGATATTGCACCTGGAAATGTCAGAGCCCGAGGATGAGTGAGTTTTGTCAGCTGGGGATAGGAAATCCCTTTAATTTTAGAGTCTCGAGTGTKTTGAGGTTGCCTGTGGTGTTTCTCTCCATCAGATCGGGGCTCCCTCAACCCAAAAAACTGTTTAATTTTATGCATCTCATTAAACACACAAGAAATTTCAGAGATTTCATTAGTACTGCCAAGAAGTTCACCATGAACATTGATGATTGTACTCAGGTTTGTCAGGGACTGTTTTGTCATTCTCCAACTGATGGTTGAAGCTGAAATGAAACAAATATTGAAAATTTATGGTGTTACTTTAGATTTTGTTATCGTACAAAGGTCCAGAATATTCGCACCTATTGTGATATTGCTCCAGTAGAGTAAATACATGAGTAGCACAAAAATAAATTGTGAATTAAAACAAATTTACTACAATTTTTTTACAGTGTGAAAGAAGCAACAAGAACATCGCACGTGAGCATCAGCTCTGTTGAACTATCCCTGACCCCAAGAGTTTGGTGTTTCAGCATCACCAGGATTAAGTGATTATGAAGAATGTTGGATTTGATAAAAGGAGCAGATATTGGGAAGAAATCCTTCCCTGGGAGGGTGGGGAGGCCCTGGCACAGGGTGCCCAGAGCAGCTGTGGCTGCCCCTGGATCACTGGCAGTGCCCAAGGCCAGGCTGGACACTGGGGTTGGGAGCAACCTGGGATAGTAAAAGGTGGGTGCAACTGGATGAGTTTTAATATCCCTTCCAMCCAAATCCATTCTATAACATAATATGATCTGAACCTGTTTTATTTGAATATAATGAGAGTGAGATAGGAAGTGTGAGGTTTTCCTAGCAGGAGATGGATTTTAAGTTAAAGTGCCTTGTACTCAAAATCAATTTGAATTTACTTCAAACTTTGCATAACCTTCTCCTCAGAGTTATACAAATGCCATGATAGACTCATTAAAATCTGGAAAACTGGAGAGAAAAATCTCAAGATCAGAGACTCACGAACGAGTGGAAATAAAAATCTATAACTGAAGTGTGAAATGAGAGTGGGGCAGGGAGAATTTTAAGTTTCAATTTCSTTCACTTTGTGGCTTTATCACACRCTGTTACTTCACCATTTTTATGTAGCAGAACGTACATGTTACAACCTATTTATTCCAATTTCTCCTTGCAGGGACTTCTCTTTGGGTGTGTCYTTGTGTAGCTCAAGGTGAAGACCCYGATGGTGTTTTTGAGAGAAGAGAAGAACCAACACCAGCGAATCCATGAGAAATAATGATTTTCGTGCTCTCCTTTCATCACCTTGGGGGCCAAAAGAGGAGAGATTGTAACTAGGAATCTTTTGCAGGCTAAAAGACCTTTTCCTTCTTTTAGAAACAAATTTCAAATGCAATTTCCCTCATCAGGGGATGTGGTTGAATTTGTTTTCCAGAATGTTCTGATTTGTTACTGAGCATCACATCTGTGAGTATTTCCTGTTCCTGTCTCCCTCCAAACAGACAGCATTTTATTTAGTGCCAAAATCCAAAATTGTTGTCTCATATCTGCTGCTCCACTGAACTTAAAACGTGGCTCTTGTCCTTAAGGGCACCACAAAATGGGATTTTTACCCTGATGAAAGATTTTCCAGTTGAGACTCCCCCTTACACCCCAAATTGATGGAGAAAAATTGAGATTTTCATTATCATGATTGTACAGTATGAAACAAATTGCTTCAGATTATGATTCCCTCCAGTTTAAATTGCCCCATTGTTTAGAGTTGAGCTGGCTGACAGTTTCTTCATTTATCCTTCTGGATGAATTTGAGGCATGAGGCTGGGGCTGATTTGCCAACCCTGACCTTGTACAAAGCTGAGACTCTTTGTTCCTCAGCCTCACTTTTTGATCTGAGCTCTCTGAGCTGGGATTAGCCCCAAATACTCATGAAAGTTATATAGGCAGGTGTCAAAGGTTTCTTTTTCACACTCCTTATTCATCAGCTTGTGTTCTAGATGAGAAACACAAATCTCATCATTCACACCTCATAACAGAATTTAATTTCTATTCTTCTCAACTCTGGTTTCTTTTATAGACTTGATCTGGCTTAATAACAAATTTTACACCTGAAATCAGAGCCATTGAAATCAGCAGTGAGTTCTTGCTGCTCAGTGATTAGAACCTTTCTGTGATGAACATCCTGGTGGTTTCCTCTGAAAATTGGCTTTCTCAACTTAAACTTTATGCTTCATTTTAGGAAAGGAAGCAGCTCTGGAGCTGAAATCTGAGGAAGCTTTCGTGTGGTTTACAGCTGWTACAAGGGGGTGAGTACTTGCAGGAGTGGTGGGAAGGGATTCCAGGCTCAATTTAAACCGGAAAATGGTTTAAAAATGGAAAATGGATAAAACTGACCCCTGTTTCAAAGCCTTCTGGAGGGGCAGCCAGCATGGTTTGATCTGTTTATTCCACCAGGAAGGTGCCTCACTTCTTCACAACAATTTCTTGCAAACTTTGCATGTTCAGAGGCTGAGTCTCATGTTTGCTCCTGATGGGAATTAACAGCACCAGGAAATTCTCCCAGCAGTTGTTTCTTTGGGAGTATGATGGCGTGACTCACTAAAAGCCGCCTCTCTGGTTTTCTTGAAGGTAGGAACCCAGGGAGGGGAAAGAAACCTCACATTATTCAAGAAATAATAATAATAATAATAATAATAATAATAATAATAATAACAACAACAACAACAAACAAAAAACCAAATCCACAACGATCCTGCTCACAGGGATTCCCAGACTGGCTCATTTTCATGACCTGTCCTAACTCACAAACCTTCACGATTATCTTGGCCTGAAAATCTCCCAGGTRGGTTGTGCAAACCCAGAGCATTTGGGAATCAGCTGCTGAGGGAACATGAACACAAAAATGCTGATTGCACGGACTGGGAGAAGGCAGGGGAGCCTCATCCTGGCAGGGAGATTGATTTCTCCAGGATGAGGAGCAGCTCTTGGAGGGGACAGAGCTCTGTGACATCCCTGAGCCACACGCAGCTGTTTGGCTGCCAGCTGCTCTGGATTTAATGGGAGAATCACAGCTGCAGCCCTGAAAATGCAGCACTTCACACTCCAATCTGTGCTGCTCAGTCCCGATGTCTCATTTTTGCTCTGCAGATTATTTCCAGGTCTTTATAATTTATTTTTTTTTTAAGCTGGTTCTTTCTTTTTTGTTTTGCCTTGTGTTTTTAGAGATCTTTGTGAGCCATGGAGTTCTGGGTGGCTATTGAAGCAAAGCTCAATGAAACAGTTGAAGTCAAAGATATTTTAAATATTACAGAATATGGCCCTAAATCAATCAAGCTAAGAATTATAAGAAACTTAAATCAGCCATGTAGGAGGTCCTGTAGGGTGGGGTTTTTTTCCCCTAGGATAAATGTTGTGTTTCCCATGGCAAAGGCACCTAAAATGCAAACAAGGCTCACTTCCTAAATTGGGGTTATTGTTCCATAAATCATTTACCTTCATGGTTCTTCATCTGCAAGTGGATAAAGAACCAGGAACATCTGTCCTTGGTGAATCCCAAAAMCAGGAAGGACATTGAGCTGATCAGGGGAAATCTGAGTGAGGATCAGGGGACAATTGGAAGTTTACAGGARCCTAAAATCTGACAGCCAGAGGGCACAGGGCCTGGGCGTGTCCTGAAGTTGAGTTTCTCATGACTGTGCCCTCACTGTGAGGATAAAATGTTGATCTTTATCAGGTCTGAGCTATCTCCATCATCTCCTTCCCTGACTGCTGAGCTCTCTGAACAAATCCTGCAGCCAAGGGACAGAAAAGTGACATTTCCAAACTTGTTTTGGGCAGGATCCTTCTCATCCAGCACTGCAACACTTTATCTTCAGTGGAGCCTTCATTCTTCATGCTGGAGCAGGAGGAAGCTGTGAGTATCTGATAAAATCACAGAAATTTAAGGGGTTGGACGAATTTTAAACATCGTTTAGGCCCAACACCCTCTGCCATGGGCARGGACCCCTCCCACTAAACCCACAGTCACTTGTTTGTGATAATAATCCCTCTCAAAAGCACTTGACATCTTCTTTTTCCTAGCTCAGAGCTACATAATACATTAATTTTCTTCCCTTTTTATGTCATGCAAAACATAGACGAATCTCCACAACATTTTGCTCATTTCTCATCCCGCAGTAACGATAATTTACATCAAGRGCTGCAGATTGCCAGACCACAGGAAAACAGCATGAATTAAATATTTCTTAAACTGCTTTCACACGAGAGCCGATACTCCTAATGTGTGTGTCTTGTAACTTGGTTGGGTCTAAACGGAGAGTTAATGGGATTGTCACACTTACACGGGCAAGTATTCAAACACTTCATAAAGCCTCCTGCAAAGGGAGTCAGGCAGTGTCAGAGCAAAATCAAACCCAAACTTTTAAGCCTGTTTGCACAGCGAGCTCGAAAAGCACTTTTGCTGATCTGCCTGAAACCCGGGCGATTTGAATGCCATTATTCTCTTTGTCAGTGCTCAGGCGAGTTCTGGCGCCAGCAGAAAGCTGAAAAACACCAAGTTTGTTTAATAAAACATATTAAAATGGGTGGCATGAAACTGAATGATTTCGACTGGAATATATACACTGGGGAAAAGCGAGATCTTGAATATTCACATTACAGCTCATTGAAAAGGCAATGGGCTATGCAACAAGATTGACAACAAAGGGAAAAATGATGAGGAAAATTGCCTTACTTATCTGCTAGAGTGCTCTTGACTGCCAACTGTAATTTTATGGTTCATTATATAAAAAAATACCATTAATGTTAGTACTTGTGTATCATAATCATGAGAAGAAGGGAAAAAGTTCATTGAAATGTGCTCCATTTTTAATCAAGACACTGTAATTGTGTGTTTTTCAGGCATCATCAATTTCCATCAATTTTACTGCTGCAAAAATAATGTGCTGCTATAGTTCTTCCACAGGTCAATTCCTGCATGAGGTGCATTGACTGCGGGGATGTAAACTGTAAATAAACACTGGCATAATTTATCTTTGATATTTCTTGATTCATCACCAGCTATGAGTTGATAAGGGGAGCAAATGGAACGGCTGGGTTGGAATTGCGTGGTGCATCACAGACCTCAGAAATTGTTATATAAATGTTGTTATATAAAATGTCAGGCAACAGCCAATATTAGCATCACAGAGCCCCTGTCACACAGCAAATGTGTCTGTCAGCTTCCCCGGGTGTTTTCGGGAGTTCTGAAAAATCTCAGATCGGATAAAATTGTCTGAAACTGCAGCAGGGACGTGTCTGTCACCAGCCCTGAGCGTTGGGCAGCTCAGAACTGCTCTGGCCAGGGAGGATTTGGGTTCCTCACACCTGAACGGGGTGAAGGTGGCACTAATCCATCTCTTTTTTTTGGAAAGGGTGCCCAGAGGAGTTCAGTGACATGTTTGAGTGTACAGAAAGGTTTGTGCAGAGCAGGTTTTCTGAATTGATGTTGGTGTTATTCCACAAGATGGCAGGGAGCAAATCTACAGCAGAGCTTCAGTGCCAGAGCAGCTCCAGAGCAGAGGAGGGGCCCTTCCTAAGGACTTTTTTCTTGACAAAAGACAGATAATTCTTGGATGGAGTTTTCCAGCCTGAGCGATGCTCAGACTTTTTTCAGTCCATGAGTCTGACCTTGAGCAGGAGCTGCTTTTCCTCCTGGGAATCTGCTCTGAGTTTTGAGGCCTGGGTAAGTTAAATTTGTTTACAAARCTGAAGTTTAAACCAAGTCACAGCTAGCCAACCAAGTGTAAAATGTTCATGTTAAATGTGCTGTCAAGGTTTTTGAAATCTTTCATCCTTTGTGCAGAATATTGATAAAAACTGATGAACTTTATGGGCAATTTCTGTGAAATCTGATCCTTTATCCCACTGAGAACATCCCATTCTTGCAGCTTGGAAGAAACCTTAAATCTTCTCATTCCAACCCCCTGCCATGGACATGGACACCTTCCCCTATCTCAGGGCCAGAAGAACCACCAATATTTGGGGTTTTTTTTTGCTTACTCTTATAATCTCACTGTAAATTCCTTGCAGAGAAGTCTCTGTATTGATGCTTGAAACTGTGCAACCCTGGCACTCCCCAGCCAGGAATGAACACATTTCCTCTTGACTTTTCCTCTTTTGAAGGCTCCCTGTCCTTAAACAAAGGAAGAAATGCACTGAAGAGGGCTGGTGCTGAGTGGCTCCTGTTAGGGCAAACAGCTCAGAAACATGGCACTGCTTGGGTGAAAAATTCCTGCAGCATTTCATTTGCATTGGTGTCAGACAGTACTGGATTGGGGAGCTTTAATTAAGTATTTCTTGATCAAATAAGGTCAGCTGTCAACAGCCCATCCCAGAGTCTGAAGCACTCCGAGTTTGGTTGGAGAGGGGAGAAAAGAGCAGTTTATTTTATTCCTGAAGAGTGCAGTCTCCCATCTGGGGGAGTGGAGGATGGTGAGACTGAAGCTGAAGGGCTTTCCCCAGGCTGACAAACCCTCCAGAAATCCCAGCACTTTGCCAAGGCAGCAGCATCCAGGCCTTGGAAAGAAATTGCTGCCAACTGAGCCTCTCCTGAGCTGAGCAACAGGCCCAAAATAGCCAAAATAATACAGACTTCTCTGCCTGTTTTCAGCTAAATGTCACTGCACACCTCATGCTTTGAAGTGGGATCCTCTGCAGAGGATGCTGAGAGCTGGAGCAGCCTCTGCTTCCTGCTGCCCCAGCAGAAGGGAATGTCTGGGATAACACTCTGCAAATCTGCCTGGAAAAACATGGCATTATTCATAGTGTATGATTAGTCTTGCACGCTCTCCTTGTTATAAATATGTAACACATGCTCCAGTGCAGAATGTGATAATGTATTCCAACATGATCTTTATTGCTGATATTTAAAAACCTGTTCCTGAATATGCACAGTTTAAATTTCACATGAATGTACATCTCCCATTTTCCCCGGTTTGAAGCATAAAGTCTCCCAGGCAAAATGTAGGTTTTATGTCGATCCATTTTTACCCCTTTCCTCAGCTCGTTTGTCTACAGTTAAATATTTTCTTCATCTTCCCCAGGAAAATGTGAATTCTTCTAAAGCACCAAGTGCTGCAGTGTGTGTGTTCATCTGTGTTTGTTGGGAAGTCAAAATACAAACAGTGGAGGAGATCTCCTCATTTGTTTTCCATTCCAGTTTTTAAGTGATATGTTAGGAAGCAATCATAATAAAGAGGAGCTGAAGAAATTATTTCTCAGTGAGGCAGCAGCCTGCTGTTATCTCTAATCTGAGAGGCACTGGATAGAGGTCATCTTCTGATCAATGGAGTGAATTTCACTTTATGATGCTGCAAACAGACAGAAATGGTACAATCAAGTGTTTTCTCYGAGAAAACAGAAACAGTCAGAGAGCGAGGGGAGAACCATAACAAAAATAAACAGATTTATTGCTCTACAGAGCCTGTTTCACATGGGCCCTGCGGTGCAGGAACGGGATGGTGCCCTCTTTTAACCCCCTGGATATTCAGAGGATTGCCAGGATCTGAAATCACTTCACCTGCCCAGGACAGCCCTCTGGACAAACGGGGTTAATGATGAGCTCTGTCACGTCCAAAGATTATCTCTCCTAAAAGAAAAGCAATTTAGGTTCCAAACTGAACACTCAACCAGGAATTCTGATCGWGGAATGCCAACAGCTTTTGTGTCCCACCAACTCCAGGGCCTGGCTCCCTGCTTTGCCCATATTTTGCTTTTCAAGAGCAATTTGAGTTGATCAGATCTTGCGGCACTGCCTGATATGACTTTGGATCTCTAAATAACATGGATTTCAAGGCCTGATAAAAACGTTTGCTACTGGAGTTTTGTAGTTTTGAGGATAAAGCATGGACCTGTCCTGGAAACYGAGCAAAAACTGGATGTGTGATGCATCCTGTGCCACAGGAAAACCTCAAAACTGCATCTGCTGATGGGCCTTTCCAGACCCTGTAAAACCAATGGAAAGGTAACAAGAGCTGTCAGCACAAATTAATCTGGAACTCCCTGGCACCTTGTGCATCAAAACACGAATTGATATCAAAAGTTTGAGCTGAGGCTCTAAAGTGCTCGGGAGTTCAAAAGAACGACAAGAGCTGGCAAACTGAAACGCCTCCAATTTCTGTGGTTTGCAAACTTCAAAACCTCTGATTGTGCTGGGAGGTTTTGGTCCCAATATTGCTTTTTTTTTTATTGCCTTTGAGGGCCATTGCAGTGGGGTCCAGAGGGGCTGGCTGTGGATTCCCTGTGGCCATCTTGGGCTACATCCTGGTAGCCACTGGCCACTCTGGACACAGGGAAGAAGGATTTTCTTGTTMAAGGAGGTTTCAGCAGTGTTGGTGYTGTTTGGGTTTTCCCAACAAAAAGGTCGCTGGTGCTCAGGACTTCAGGAAGGTGTTTTGGAGAGTAACCTTCATTTTTGATAATCAGCTGCTACAGCTGAGCAGGAGTTGGAATTCTGTCCAAAAATCCATCAAACAGCAGCCTGTGTTATCCAAGAGGGGGTTGATGAGGGGCTGGAATCTTTCCTGCTCCTGAGAGGGGAACTTAACGCCCTACACTGGCACCAGCAGAACTGGAAAGGAAAAATGGAAAGGGCTGCATTTCYATGGCTTGTAAAATATTCATTTGTGTGCTGTGCTCGAGGAGAATCGATCTCTGGAGAGCAGGAGGTTCCTTCATCTCAGTCACATTGCATTAGAGGGAAGAGCTGAGCGGGGTGGGATGGCATGGGGACAGAAATGGGGTCAAACAGGGCATGGGGACAGAAATGGGGTCAAACAGGGCAGCAGGTGCTGGCCCTGAGCTCTGGATGGGGCAAGGGACATCAGGGCAGCAGGAGAGGGATGTGAGCCTGTCCCTGTGCCTCTGGGTTTTGATTCTCCTCAGTGGCATCGTGGAAATGCTTTTGTAGATTTGGTCTTTGGTGATTTGATTTTTCTGCCCAATTATAGCAAGGTTAAATGAGGCTGGTGCTGAGGGAGGCAATGGTTTATTTTATTTACAGACACGTGCTGGGATTCCTGRAGTGTCTGTGTGGGCCCAGGAGTTGGATTTCAACGAGCCTTGTGTGTCCCTTCCAGCTCAGGATATTTTATAATTCTGTGATTGTTGTATTTTCAGATAGGGCACAGCAGTTTTGTGCTTTGTCCCTCCACAGTTCCCTGTTGCTCCCAGACATTGGATGTGCTGCGAAATTCCATGAGTTTGTGATGGGATCTCTGTGACTTTCTGGCTGTGGCCTCTTGAAATCCCTTCCTGAGCAGTTTCCTCATCAGCTGAGGAAATTTCAATCCTTTGGATTCTCTRAAGCTGTCAGAGCCCCAGGGAGGGCAGTGCAGAGAGCGTGAGATGAGATTTGGGCAGGCACAGCTGGCTTTGCCAGAGACACCAATCCATGGTTTCCCAGCTCAAACACTCTTTGAAGATTTTAAGTGAGGCTTTCYATTGTGAACGAGGCTCTTGCAGAATTTTTTCTGACGTTAAGGACTCGTAAAGAGTTTTAACAGCAGACTTTTACACAGTTAAACTGAGGAACAGCTTCTCTAACGTTTACAGCTACTCCTGACAATAATGTCTTTACCTTGGGAGCAAAGTGCTCATGATGATGTCAATAAAGGCAGCGGCTTTGACAGCAGTTTTATGTATCAGCACAGATCTGGAGTGCTGAATATTACCTGTGTTATCAATGGGCTAACGCTTTCCACGAGAGAAATGTCTCTTTAGAAAGCTGCTCCTTTTATGAGTGCCATCAACTCCTGTCAGCCTGACACCGCCAGCTTTGACTGGGTTTGAAGTTTTTGTTGTTGTTTAAATTTGTGATAGCGTAAGTGAGCGATGTTTTTTGAGAAATGGGTGTTGAAAAGTGTGTTCTGCTCACGTTTAAACGGCTTCGTTCGACCGCATTTTTTTTTTTTTGTGAAAGCTCTGAGATGTGTGGGGTAAAGGCTTTGGTAATGGAGTGATTCGCCACGCTTTTGGTGCTAAAACAGCCCAGGTGGAGCTCAGGCACAGGCAGTGACTTATTGCAGCCCTAAACATCTTTTCCTTTAAGAGCTCTGGGGTTTGAAGCTTTGTGCAGAATCCCTGTTGGATTTTGGATGATCCAGGGGCAGACAGGCACTGGGAGTGCAGGGAATGTACAAGTGCAGAATATTATCCCCACAAGGAACACAGGTGAGATTGAATCTTCCCAAAGTGATCACTGGCAGCTTGTTGTCCACATGGAATCACAGAATCCAGAATGGTTTGGGGTGGAAGGATCTTAAATCCCATCCTATCCCAACCCAGCCATGGCATCCCAACCTCCCACTATCCCAGGGTGCTCCAAGCCCCATCCAACCTGGCCTTGAACATTCCAGGGATCCAGGGGGCAGCCACAGCTTCTCTGGGAATTCCATCCCAGCCCCTCCCCACCYTCCCAGGGAACAATTCCTTCCCAATATTTAATATTTTGTACCAACACACCAAAGTTAGCCATAGCTGGAGAGCAGAGAGCAGCTGCCTTCATTATGGGAGGCCTCTTTCTGAATATTTACATCTGAGATATAAATCACCCCTACCACATCACTCAGTGTAATAGGTTCCTGTAATTAAATGAGAGCTTTATTGAATAAATTACACACTGTTAATTACACGTGTAATACTCTCTGGCAATTCCTTTGACTTTATTGCAGATAAAACAATGACCTTGTCTATTTTCATAGTGCTTGATAATTTAAGAAGATTGAGGAAGTGTTAATTGTGAGTTGGCCAAGAAGTCTTTAAAATGCTTTAATACCTTTAATAGCATTAACCCAATATTGAGATAAGATGATTCTTTGTTCTTTTTGTGCTCTCACAGTGCCAAGTACTGCTCCTGTTACCTTTGCAACTCACCTGGGAGAGCACTGGGGCTTGGAGTGGGTAACAAACACTTGGAAAACGTTGGGTTAGTCCATGATATCCACAAATTGATTTTTCTTGATGGAGTGGAGAGTCAGGAATTATCTGCATCAAATCAGCAAGCATCTTTATGCAAATTAATGCAGAAYTAGAATAGCAGAGTGCAACTTGATGACATTGGCCTTATTTTTTGTGTATTAGTCAATAGTTGCCAAGTTTACAATTTTCCCTTTGCTTTGRCTCCTTTATTTATAATGAAGTTATTTATACATGCACACAAGTACAAACYCACCCATTGGACACCCAAATTAAATTCCAGCCAGGCTTTATTTTTATTTACTGCTTCCTCCAATAAATGCATGTCTTTCAAATCTCTGCAGAGCTGCATCGATTGCTGAAGTATCATCTCCCAGTTTATTGAGTACAAGTGGAGACTGATTGTCCCCTGACACTTCAGCAAGAACTTAAACACACACAAAAAAAATAGTTTTAAATAGGCTGTRACTTTATTAAGATATCACCACATCTGGGAAATTATTTGGGATGGTTGGAAATTTCTTGATAATTTTTTTTTCCCACCCTCACTGGAAAAAAACTTGCTGATTTGCCCAAATTCAAGCTGTTTGCTAAGCAGAATTTGATTCAACAGACCCAATTAAGAAGAAAAAGAAGCCGGTGCAGTAGCAGGTTGACACTGTTAACTGGAGATTGTGCTTTTCCTTGTGATGGCAATTTTTCAAAATTTTAATGAACTACCACTTAGAAAAAAAAAAAAAAAAAAAAAAAAAAAAAAAAAAAAAAAAAAGAAATAAAAAAAAAAAAAAAAAAAAAAAAAATAAAAAAAAAAAAAAAAAAAAAAAAAAAAAAAAAAAAAAAAAAAAAAAAGAAAAAAAAAAAGAAAAAAAAGAAAGAAAGTTGAAACCAATTAATTTGAGTGACCTGACAAAAAAAAATCAGAAGAGTGTTGGTGGGTGGCAATGTGAGATCACAGCTTTACACCCTGTCTCGTACAGCCCTTCCCTGCAAACTGTTGAAAACCTGTGGGAAAACCAAGCTCCATCCACGCTTGGTGGGGAAACTTCCTTGCTGCTGCACTGCTGATATCCTCCAAACTCCTGCTGGGAGAAAACTTGGGAATTTAAAGGGGAAAATCAGCAGCAACAGCCTGGTTTTCATCTTTTTGGTGTCTTCTGCTTTCCTGAGAGCAGCTTGTTTCCATCACCAGAGTCGAGCTKGGGGTCCTGCTTGTCTCTCCTTTCTTTTTGGCAAATCCCAGCCTGTCCCTGGTCCTGGTTTGCATTTCTGGGATCTTCCTGAGGTTCTCCTTTTTGTCTCAATCCTACTCAATGCCAAATTTTTGCACGAAACAATATTGATCCATTTTTAATCACGACTTTGCTTTAAATTGACATTACCGCACCATCAGGATCCTGCCAAGCGACTTTGTAAACAGCCTGGTCCAGGGAAAAAACACTTCAATTTAAAGTTTGAAASCATCTTCTGTTTAAAACAACATTTTAAAAAATTAATTTGCACCTGCTCTCAACAGGCCACAGGAAGGGCAGCAAAGCTTTTCACCAGGGGTTTGGAAACTACAGCAAATAACTTCTTCTGTCAARGGAAAATAACCTAATAGCAGCTTTCTGTGGGAACTCACAGGATTTCTCTGTTCACTGGAGCAGGAAAATACATGTGCTTCGTGTGAATATAGAAATGAAGAAATAATTTATCAAGCAAATATATAGATATTTCTCGGACAATTTCCATTGCTTGGGAAATGTTTTTTTTTGGTTTTGACACGGTTTTCCTGATCTGTTGTCTGATGGATTGAGAGAAGATGGGAGGGGAAATGCTTTCCTTCCTCTGATGATAAGAAAAGAGAAGAAAGAAAAACTCAGCATTAAGATGCCAAAGTGTGTTTCATCTACTTTGGTTCTGCCCGAGAGAGCTGCTCAGCAGAATATTTTCCCCCTCTGCAAAAAATATTGTTTTGCCTTGTCTGCCTCTTTTTTTTTCGCAAGTTTTCCTATTTCTCCCTTAGTTTCCTGTTTCTTCCTTTGTGTTTTACCATTTCCAAGAGAGTAAAGCTCCTGCTCCCAAAGGTTATCCAGAAATATCCCACATTGGCAGGGGGGTGAGGACAAAACTTCTGTTTCACTATCAAGACTCTAATCCTCAGAATTTTTAATTTAATTAATGCACTTAACCAGCCCAATTGGAGAGGAATATTGATCAGTTCTCTATTTCCAATATTATTCTTATTTCTCTGAGACCTTTTAATAGAAAAAAGGTGCCTTTCTCTAATTGCAGAGCTTTATTTATTTGAATCTCCTTCCCAATTACTTAAATTTAGATAAAGATATCAACTGGAGACAGAGAGGAGGAGCAGGGGTATTTTTCCTTGATTGAMTTTCTACTTGTACATGTCCCAAAACAAATAAATCCAGCTTGGAATTGAATTAAGGAGTTCACACCATGTTTTGTATCGGTTCATTTAGCAGTTATAAAATTCACCTAATTAGTTAATTCCATCCAAAGTGGGTCAGTTTGAAACTTCTTTATGCATTTTACCAGTAATGGATCTATTATGGGAGTTGTGATTYTCTGAAACATGATAAATTTTTTAAATTGTGAGCAAAAATGTCCACGTTTTTCAAGTAAAATTCTTCTCTGCCCACAGGGTTGTTTTGAGAAGAAAAGGTTTTGGATGACTTGATAGGCACCTGTCAATGGAGGCATCCCAAATCACTTAAAATATTAAATATTTTTGTTTAATTTTGCAGCTGGACTCTTCAGGCATCTACAGAAATCGGGTTACCAGCTCTGCTGAACTTCAGCTTGAGAAGATTCTCTWAAGCCTCCAGGAACCTCAGATTGCCAGTAGGATTAGGAAAATAATGAGATTTCATTAATTTTAGGATTAAGAGGCAAGCAAGGGAAACATGTGTTTACTGAATTCTGATAGTCTCACCATGATTAAGGATCATTTTCTCTATCTTGTTGCGGTTCTGGCAGCTATCAAATGGAAAAAGGAAAAAACAAACTCAACATAATTATACAAAAAAAAAAAAAAGTGTAACCAAGTGCAACAAAATGTGATGTGAAATACTTAGAGAAAAGTGGGATGGGTTTTGGGGTTTGGATATTGAGAATACAGCTGGAATAGGAAATAGAGGAAACTCGGGACTTTTTCTTTTTCCCCCCTTTCGTTTCTTTCTGGGGAAGGGACAGGAGGTCATTGAAACCAAATTTTTTTCATTTTGTGCAAATTTCTCATCTTGGCTGGAAGTTTCCCAGCCCAGCTCTCAGATCCATGATTTCATGGGCCCTGCTTAGAAGATAACATCCTCCAAACAGGATTATTTCCCTGGATAAGGCAGGAAAGATCTATTTATAAACTCTCGTTGTGAATCAAGATGAAGCAAGACCTGAAACCATCAAGTGGAGGTGCAGGTTGTACCCACACCGACAGCACCATCAGGATGGGAATGTCACAAGGATAATCACAGCCAGGTAACTTTTGGGTCATTTTTTCACCAATATTGATTGGCTGAGTGTGCAAAAACGTTGTAAATGTGTCAGGAGAAAGCATTGGTGCTGTTCATGAGCTGTGGGGTGCTGGGGTCRGGGAGCATTGTGAGCCAAGGCTGCCCGGGGCACGCTTTAATGAAGTCTGACATCCAAATTCGGCGTGCCCTTGTGTTGAACAAGAGCAGGGATATCGTGAGCTACATCAATAAAACCTGAACAAGGTCTTTTCTCAGCTGAAAGGAGCCTCTGACACCTGGGCTGCTGTGAAAATTCATCAGGAAAGCAGAGAAAGTAGCATGGAGGATTATTTTGGGTAGGGCTGGGGGCTGTATTTGGGTTTGTGCTGCAAGAAACCAAACAATTGGGGATTTTATTTATGAAAATGTAACATCAGCAGGAGCAGTTTAAATTGGAGTTACAAATGTGGGTGTGGGAGTGTTTCCCCGTGCATTCTTAAAAAGACTTTCCCAATTAAAATCCTTTTTTCACAACAGTTATTTGATCAGGGGAGCAGTTCTTGTTGCTTCAAAATAGTATCTGCATAGTCAACATAGGATAATACAGGTTTTGAATTGTGTTTGGGGTTTGTTTATTTATTTTGTTTTTCTCTGGAATGTAAAGATTAGGACAAAAGTTAAATTAACTTCAGTTTTGTTTCATCTCAGTGGGAGATTTCTCCAGGATGAGCAGAGGGATGGAGCAGCGCTGCTGGGAGGAAAGTCTGGGAGAGATGGGATTGTTCACCTGGAGAGGAGAAGCTTTGGGGTGAGCTCAGTGTGACCCTGCAGGGCCTGAAGGAGCCAAAGGAAAGATGGAGAGAGAGAATGGACAAGGGATGGRGGGACAGGACACAGGGAATGGCTTCAAACTGAAGAACAGTAAGTTTGGATGGGATATTGGGAAGGAATTGTTCTCTGGGAGGGTGGGGAGGGGCTGGGACGGAATTCCCAGAGAAGCTGTGGCTGCCCCTGGATCTCTGGCAGTGCCCAAGGCCAGGCTGGACATTGGGGCTGGGAGCAGCCTGGGACAGTGGGAGGTGTCCCTGCCATGGCAGGGGTAGAACAGGACAGGATTAAAGATCCCTTCCCACCCAGAGCATTCCACACTTCCATCAGCTCTGCATTTAAATACATCTGCATATCTGGATGGTGATATTTGTGTAATTACAGCAATCAGGTGTCCTGCCAGAGCCCAGCACACAAACCCTGCCTCAAACCCTCTCCTGCTCCAAGGCAGCAGCAGCTGCTGCACGTTTGGGGCGATGGAAGTGGCACATCCCCGTTCCTGTGGATGCTCCCCAGCCAACTCTGCTCTCCTGCTTTATTAAACACCATCCATCACAGCACACTCAGTGTGCCACAGCTGCACGTGGCATTTGTGCACCAAAGATACCTCCCTGAAATACTTTTTCAGCGTTATTTTTAGCCTTTATCTGTTGCTCAAATTCAAGATGCAGGCATTGTTGTTTTAGTGCTCTTTTTAACGTGGATTCTGGCCACACTGAAAACAAGATATTTTTAAAATCTGCTTATTATAAAAGAAATATGTAACTGTGCTTCCTGAGCTTAGTAACAGCCACAGTCTGGCTTTACTTTTGATTTTGTTGCTTTTRCCACCTTACAGCTGCAGTTTCCACACAGGCAAACTTTGATGGGAGCTTTGTGCATGGCAATATTATTGGCAGAATCTCTTTGCTTCACCTTTGTTAAAAAAGGGAGGAATACCTGTTTTGTAAYGCAAATTATTTTAGGAGTATTATATATCTATTATTATATATTCTAATTATATATATATATAGTTATATACATAATTAATTATGTGTAAATGCATAAATACARTTGCAAATTGTTATAAATACACACCTAGAATAGACCCTAATTTACTAATCAGACAGAGACAACAAAAAAGAGGARATTTAGCCCTGAAAATGGATGGAGAATAGAAGGGAAAATTAGTAAAGACGCAGGAGATGCAATCTAAGCTCTGATAAAATATTTCTGCTCGCCTCAATGCTGCTGCTTTCCTTTTTTCGACAGCTTTTGCTGATCCCACACAGTACCCACCGTACAAAGTCGCCCAGTGATGCTTCTAGAAGGTGAGTAAATGGATGTCAGGAGAAAAAATAACACTCCCCATCCAAGGATGATTTAAGATTATTCTTCCCCACTTCTGCGTGAGATTGGATCTGTTGTAACCTTCCTGCACCTTTGTTACCTTTGTAATTTAAACTGACAGGTTAAATGCTAATGCAATTGATAGGGGTGAGCAAGTGGTCAAGGAACAACCTGATCTGACTGTATAATGCATCAGAGAATTGCAAAAATATGCAGGTCAGATATAATTTTGACAGAAAATGGCTCGCTGCAAGGGTTTATGTTTCCCTGGATGGTCTTAAAAAGAGTTGGACTATGGTAAGTACCACAGCGCCGGAAAAAAACACYAAGTTCAAGTTAATGGAAAAAATCCAAGTTCTCAATATCCTCAGATTTCATTATCAGTTTTTATTGGAGCTGGGATAATAAGATTATAGAATTAAGAGAAAAGTTATACCCATTTTCTTCAGCTCAGCAGCCCCTAATGTGCAAAAAGAAAGTGACACTCATTTCTCACCATAAATACGGCRAAAACCGCCAGGAAAAGAAGTGATCTCTGGCCATGCACGGGTCCTTACTGAGGTAGAAATTTTGTTGCTTCAATAGGCACTGGGGMATGGTAATAACCCATAATAGTAGGTAAAAAGGTGATATCTCATGGATTAATCCTGATTTTCCACTTGGTGTAATGTGTGAATGTGGAGTGGGAGCASGGTGTGGATCCTGGGGCTGCTGCCACAGGAAGAACCTCCCTGTTCCAGGGGTAAAATGTGCAAAAAGGGGAAAGTCGAGGGCAGTTCCACTCTTCTCATCATCACTTTAGGGACTTTCTGGAAAATAAGAAACACATTTAATCCTCTGCTGACTGTTGGAATGATCTGAAGCAGAGGGAAGGGAGCCTGGAAGCAAAACTGGGCAGATTTCATCATGTCCACCAATAGTCCATGAATCTCATTTTCATTTCCTTATATTCATGCATGTGCTTAGAAAAGCTTGGGTTGGAATTCAGGTAATTTTCCATTTTGGGGCAAGATAACAAACTGTTCACTCCAGTCTGACGATTACGAAGGATTTTGGAAATACCAGTTTTTCCCTGTGCATTTCCTGAGCAAGAACAATTAGTGACTCCAAAACTTTTCAGCACTGACATTATTCCAATGAATTTTAGTACCACATTCCTTAAAGATGTTAGGTTTTATTCCTTTAAACTGAAAACCCAGAAATCACTTGAAGTTTTTCTACTTCTGAGCACTCCCCAGCTCCAAAGAGAAGCCACCAGCAGGGTGTAAATGGACCAGAACAAAGAATCTAAAGATATAACCTCTCCCTTCCAGAATTTGACTTATTTTTAATATTTTACTGATTTGTTTATGACTTCAGTGATTTTTTTTTTTTCCTCAGAGGAAATTTCAGAGTTGAATTTGTCCTCCTGCCCTCACAAGTGCTCACCGTATTCTTCACCTATATAAATGTTAGAAAGGAAAATTGAAATATAAATTGACTCGGTGCTTTTAAAACCTTAAAAAAAAAAAAATTCTGTACCTACTCTATGAAATGGAGCTCTCCTGGCTGCTTTAACCTGCCGAGCAGGTTAGCATAACACAAAATCAATTATTGTACTCTCCATATAAAAGCTGTCAGCTTTAATACTTAACTGCAGTATCTCCCCTGAATGTTGGATTTCCAATCATCGTCCCCACAAAGCTCCAGAAATGCAGGGACACCAGAAAGATTCCAGGGTAAGAAATTTATTGGGACACCCTGAGTTGTACAAGTGAAATGAAGAAAGAATAATCCACCCTGCAAACATGACTCCCTTTTTAATCAAACACTGCCCAGCCCCATGAGGCAAAGCAGGGAGCAAGCTACAGAACAAATATTGAATTTCTGTTCAGGATTGTAATAATTGTGACACCATTTCACTTCTTTTTCAGCTTGTCTGGAACCAGCTTTTGCTGGAATAGTATTTTTATTATTTTCTGTTATTTTCCTTGTATTTCTTCTTGGGTTGTTTCGGGGTTTAGTTTTGGGATTTTTTGTGGGGTTTTTTGTTGTATTTTTGGGGGATTTTTTGTTGTAATTTTTTTGGGGTTTGCGGATTTTTTTGTTTGTTCGGGATTTATTTTTTGTTTGTTTTTGTTATTTTGTTTTTGTTTTGTTTTGTTTCAGATTTTCGGTTCTTTTGCATTTTGAGGGATTTGTGGTTTTTGTTGTTGGGTTCTTTTTGGGGGTAGGTTTTTCTCTACAGAGGGGGAATCAATTAGAAAAATGTTTTGACTTTCACAGCTTTTCTACTACTAAACTTTATTCTACACTTATTACTCACAATGCAAATAATTATTGATCTTTTTTTCTGATCTGGGCTTTATTGTGTGACCTTGCTGTGGCTAAAATTGCAATCTCAGAGTTTTCACCTGTTGTGGTGACCACACGCAGCAAGGTCTTCATTTGAGAGTCCTAAAAATGATGAATTAAGGATGGTGAAGTGCTGATGTTATGATAATTGTGGGAATTGTTTGTAACAGAGCTGGGACAAATGCTGGGAAAGGAGTGGGAATTGTGACTCTGGAAGGTTTCTGTGAGCTGCTCCTCTGCTCTTGGCTGTTTAAAGARCTCCAAAATCAAACCTTAAACCATCTGTAGGGTCTGGTTTGAAGCTCTGTCCCCTGACAGTTTTGGTGGATTGCTTCTAGCACAGAAACATTGCCTGCCCATGGTCCATAACAGCTTGGAACAAAGAGCCATAAAAGCAGGGAGCAGGAGACAGATTTATCTCGGTGTATTTCAAGAAATGATGATCCTGAATTGATTCCTYCTCTGAAATACAAACTCCATGTTTAGCTCTTCTGAAAAGAAAAATAAGAGGAGAAAACATAAAATAAACCAGGATTTATCCTCAAGATCAACTCTCATCCTCTTGCAGAAATTACATTCTAGACGATAAGTGCCAAGTCTTATGTGCCAACGGAGCTGAGAATCTGATTTTAACTTTCAGGTAACATATTAGGGCCATAACCAAATCTGAGGACTATTATCATAGCCAAATGACTGTAATGCTTCAAGGCTATAACAGCCATCACCTTTTTATCATTCAGATTACCAGCCAGCCCTGAAACAATGAATTCCTTTAACATTATTCTCCCATAACCTTTAACTGTATGCATTATTTCAAACATCTGAAATAATCCTTTATGTGACACAGTAGAATAATACGTTTGCCACTCACTGCACACTGGAATTTGTTAAACTCAGAGTAGTTCAAAGGCTCCAGTCTGTTCTGTCTGCCATGGAAATGCATTTATTTCAATTGGGCTGAGGTGATGTTTGAGTGATAAATAATTTCAAGGAACACTGATAGGAAACATAAGGTCCATAAAAGTCCGGGAATGCTCCTGCGGTTTTATCRCTGTTATAAAAGTGTCCTGCTCGCYGTGTTTTGGGAGGGCTTCACATGGCCAGCTCTCCCATATTTCACAGCATCAATATCCCAGGGGTTCATTATGGAGCTGTTTGTGATAAACCTTCCCCGTGTTTCTCCAGGAAATGTTCATTCCTGTCCCATCAGATGGGCGCTGATGCCCCACGCCACTCCCTCCGTGGGCCATCCTGATAAATAATCCTGTGTATGCTCGGGTGATTTTGTGTGTAAACACTCCTAGATCTGAGTTACTGCAGCTCCAGGCCCCGAATGGATCAGATTTATAAACACAGAGYTGTATTTCTTACCTGTGTTGAGGCGTTTTACCATGGCATTTATCCAGCCTCTTGATATAAAGGTTTCCAGCCACACCAGCAATGCATGAAAATTCAAAAGGAATTGCTTGAAATATTGCCAGGGAGAGGGGTCTTGAAAAACATCCCAGGGAGCCTCAGGGCAGGAGGTTTCCTGCTGAGTACTGAGCAGTTTGGACCGGGCCCTTGGAGAGCACAGCCTCTGAAATAACACATTTGAAGAATTAAATTGTGGCTTCTTCAATGTCCTCACCCAAACTGGATGTGGTTTTAGACATAAGAGAATGGCTGAAACCACCTGAGAAAGGGCTCAGCCATACAGAGCAAGCAGATTTTTGATAAAATTCAAATACTTTGAAGAACTTGAAAATATAGGTTTAGAAAATCTGAATTTACTGGAACATTTCTAAATTGCATTAAGGAAAAGGGCTTCAGACACACAGGATTCAAGCACTAGGTAAGAGACAGTTATTCTTGTGCTGAACAAGCAAAAAGATGTTGGACTTCAGGTCTGATTTCTCTGTGATTCCTYGTGTGACCTTTCCTGAGCCACACACGCTCTGCCCAAGGAAAGCACAAAATGATTTCCTCTGGCTTCAGTGGAGGGGAGAATAAGCTCCTGATTTCTCTTTGAATCAGTTCCCTCATTAGTAAATTACCGACCTCAGAGCTTAATGCTTCCAGTGCTCTTCGCTATCCTTGAAAGGGAAGTGATATTGGAATGTTAACTGTCCTTCCTGCCAGCAGGCAGGGAGCAGAAAATCCAGATTAATGGGAGCACTTTGGTGGCCGTGGCCACCACACGGCCCCACATTCCCTCCACCAAGAAGAACAAGGCAAGAGCCAAAAAGATGAAACATTACAGCTCTGGGGAGTGCTGCTCTCTCAGCAGGTACCTGGAATTTCCTGCAGGTTTTGCTGTATTTTAGGGCAGATTTTCATTTGCTGACATTTTAGCTCTCTGCTGAAGCGCTTGTTTTGATTGCAGAGTTTATCAGTGAGTTTGCTTCGGCTGGATTGGAAATTTCTGGAGCTGAATATTCCCCCTGTTCCCGGACTTATGGGATGTCAATGTTCACACAGAGCTGTGAACTCAGAGYTCAAGGAGAGGGAAAAGTTGTTTGKGCTGGCAGAGCTCATCCTSCCCCAAAAACRCCTGCCAGGAGAAGGTGACCATTCCAGAAACCAGAGACTGATGGCAAATGTGCTGGTAAGTGTTTAAAACAAAAGGTCAGTCCGGAACATTTAAGAGGCCCAGCAGGAAATMATTAAATCTGAGTGATAACATGGGTTTATTTTAATTTGCTCGCCTGGGTTTTTGTTACCAACAAACGGGTTGTGGAAAATAAAATAAATTCCCTAAAAATGTGGAGTTGTCTACAGCTTGCAGCAGGACTCAGAAAATCAACCCAGCTAGATTTCCCATGCCTTGCTATTGGATTGGTTTTTATCTGTATTATTTACATCMCCAAAATTTAAGTGCCATGAGCTAGAGCCACTGGAGGATTTCAATCATTTAAACTGTGGATTTTGGGGTAAATACTTCAATTAAAGCCTCAGAGTTTCAGCTCAGATATCACCAGGCTCTGCTCCAGGGCCATGCAGAGGAGCCAGAGGCAGAGCAGCATCTCCCAGCTGTGCTGCCTGAGGGACCCAACCTATGGACTTTATGGGAGGGTGGAATTCCTGCCTCTGGATGTCCTCCATGGACCAGGTCACCACCAGGGACAACTTCAATCAGGTTTTTCAACCTCCAAAAATTCAACTGCAACAAACTCTTCATAAACTCACTGGACTAGGCGCGAAAAAAGATGTTGTCCTTTCCCAAGGTGGCTGCTTTAACCTGTAGCCCCTGTGAGAATCAAAAGCTGATGTTGAAAAGACCTTCRGGATCCTCGAGTCCAAGCCAGGAGATTGTGCCTTTCCAGTAAATTAGAAAAGAAACATCCATCTCTGCCRCAGAGGATCACCCGACACGCCTGTTGATTTATTTAACTAATTTTTCATCCCATAATTCTCCCAATCTGAGCTCAAATGATCTCATGGTGCATTTCTTTGCTGAAGGTTACCCAGCTGGCAGAGCCACCCCCTTCCCCTCCATCCCCATGACGGATCTTCCTGACTCTCTGTTTATCTGTCTTTAATCTACTCCAAGGCTGAGAGAGGTTGTTTTGTCCTCATCCACAAGGAATTCAGGAATACCCTCCCTGCCATCCCCCGCCCAAGTAAGGGAAGGTTTTTATGGCAATAAATCCTTTCCCTTGCATTATTTTAACCCCTGAGCTGCTGTCAGAACAGCTCAAATCGAGTAACTGCTCACGGAAATCATCTCAAACTGGTGCTAGTGGTCACCAGCACCTTCTCAGCTTCACTTTTTATTGTCCCAACAACAGGGACTGGATTCATTCCCATCCCAGGGGTCAGCAGGCACTGTGAGGAGCACAGAAATGTTCTGAAGTTGTTTTAAAAGCCATCAATTTCCYAAAGTGTGCTGGGCTGAATTAAAGCCTGTCCAAAGCTCTCACCCCGGTCATATTTCCTCCCCATCACGTTGGATGTGTCAGCTGTTGTTTTACCGCCTGTTAATCCATCTGTGCTCAAACTTAGATTTGATTTATAAAGATTTCTATATCTTACTTGTTGCCTGCATGTGACCAAATGGAACTATTTTTTTATCCTTTTTTTTTGTTTTTTGGTTCTACATCCACCTATCAGTCAAAATTTTAAGACAGGCAAACACTGAAATTTTTGTTTCCACAACAGTCATTTAAGTTGTTCTACCTTTTTTCATCCCGAGCTATTGAAGTTTTATCGACACAACAGCTCGAGTRCGTATTTTAATTTACAGTTTTCACCGCCCTCATTCACCGCTATCAAAAGTGAATTTTAACCATGAGTGATACATAAATGAACCTGATGATTTGTAATCATCATCAGCTCAGGTTATGAGGAATCTCCTGCTGGGGTTGCACATCAACGCMGACAGGAGCAAAATTGCTTTGCTCATAACCTGTGATAGCTTTAATAATTTTATTTCTATTTCTTTCAGAATTCTGGGAAACATCAGCCAGATAATGATGCCTTTTGATAACAAAACTTGCTCCCTCTTTCAGCAAACAGCTCTGGACTGCAAGAATCACCTCAAATAAAGATTTCTTTTGTGGAGTGGGTTTTGAAGGGTTTTTTTTTTCCTATCTTGGTGCCTGAGTGTTCCTGTTTTTCAGTCCCTCTGCTCCAATCTGYTCCCAATTTTTTGCTTTTACTGGCTCATTTACCCTATGCAATAAAGATGCTTGTCATGTCATAAGGTAAGTATTTTCCCTAGAAATTGCTGCARAAACTTTGTATCCAACTGGACATTTCTATTGATTTTTGAATTGATATTTGCAGGTCTCTTTCTGCTTTCTTTTTAACAATTGACTTTTAGACCCCCGCATTTCTTGAAAGAAATATTGCTGTAAATTGCAGTGATCTTGACCTGCTCTTTTTCTTCTCTCATCCCTCAGAGCTTTGCTATTCTAATGGCTTTTCTTATRCTCCTCGCAATTAGTTCACAGAAAATTAGAAGAGCTAATGGTTAATGAACAACTGCCACTCACTGTCAGTGAAGTGCTGCAAAGGAAAAGGCACTTTCAGAAGTCAGAGAAATGAGAAAATATTGCAGGGAGAATAAGCCATCCAGAGCTGGGGGAAAAAAAGCTGTGAGGAGAATGAAATTTTCCTTGATCAAGACCCTTTTGATACCTTGGGAATATTCATCTCAGATCAAGCCCTGRAGAACTTTTCTGACCCTCCAGACATGCAGTGAAATGACCCCGTGTCAGCTCAGATCAGATATTTTTAGGATAATCTTTCACAGGCTTCTCTTGGACCCTTTCAAAGGTACATGAAAAAAAAAAAACAATTATGATTATTAAACCTGTGTAATAATAAAGTACAAATATTTGCACCTCCTCAAGGAGTGCCTGTATTGATGTTGTGGTGATCGTGCTGAGAAGGCAAATTTATTCTGAATTTCACCAGCAGAGAAATCCACAGTGTCCACCTCATTAGGATAATGATTTTGCAAATAGGATTGTTGCCTTCATTTCTCCAGGGTGAGAGCAGAAAATCCCAGAAGGRTTTGGGTTGGAAGGGACCTTAAATTTCATCCAGTCCCACCCCTGCCATGGGCCCAAACCTCTGCAACACCCAGTGAAACACGGAGAATATTTCATTCTGCTTTTCTTTTGGGTCTAAACTTGGCCATAAAATTCAAATAAGATTCAAACAGAATTCAAAGTGATTGCTTTCAGAATAAGATCCCATCCAGGATAAACCCCTCCAGCAGGATATTTCCATTCCTTGTTTCCCTAACCAAGCTTAGTCACCAGCATCCCCAGATGGGGCTCAGAATGTTGTTTGTCTGCATCCAGGAGAAAGATCAATTCTGTTGTGGAAACACAGAGCCCAGCACGGGATGGCTCTGATCAATCAGAGCAATCCTCGGTAAAACGATCTGCTGGTCTGCAATCCAGCAGCATCAAAGCAAATTAATCCTTCAGTCAGCCTAATGAATGTGTTAGTGGTTAATATTTGTGCGTAAGCTCCTCATAACTTAATAATCCCATCCCATTTGCATTATTAATAGGACAGGTATGAGCTTATTGATCACAAAACCCTTTTACCCAGGTTTGTGCTGCCTCCAGCTCCCTCCCAGGAGGAGCAGAATCACCCAGGGCAGGATGGCAGGGAGCAGACCAGGGGCTGTAAAGGCCTTTCCAGGTTCCAGGTCATGAATTACAGTGAAAAGTTGCATTTTAGACCAGCCATGAGCTGATGAGAAGGTGATGGACGTCCAAACCCAAGGACTGAGCACCCTCATTTGTGATTCCAAATTCCCAAACCCTTTCAGGTCAATCCCCTCTACGAGGCAAAAGAAATGGGCAGGAAGGAAGGGGAGAAAAAGGCAGAGGTCCAATCCACTCTGCAAAAGAATTTCCCTTCATTTCCCTTCCTCTCTTTACCCCATTCCACCCATAAAAGCCACGGTGAGGGAKCTGATTTATCCAAATGAAGCTGGAGGTTGGTTCAGGTAGGAGATGAATAAATAAACCCAGCATTTCTCTAACGCCTGYTAGAGAAGAACAATTCTTTGCAATTTCCCTCCTGCAGGCTTCGTGTTCTAYAAAGAGAAATAAAAACCTGCTCCATCCTCTTCAGCAGCCTCGAAAGCTTTTGCTTATTCACAACCCCTCACAACAGAGGCCAGAAAATCCTCTGGAAGGGGGAAGAACCATTCCAGGGCTGCRGAGAGGATGTGCAGGCAGATGAATTCCATTGGAGCAACAATAAAAAAGAGGGATGAGGAAAAGCAGCTCATTCCTTTGGAGACTCATCTTTTTAATGCACCATTTCCACAGGATCCTCTAATTGCTTCTTGTGGGATTGAAGTGTTTTCTCTCGCAGCTTCGCTGTGGAAATTTGTTGCATTTCCTGCTACGATGTTCTCCTG
>NW_026623630.1:522394-536611 GCF_030028575.1 Malurus melanocephalus
GCTCACGTTGTTGTTATCAGTGAAATTTAAGGGTGTGCGGTGCTGGGAAGATGAATCCTCTTTTATTGCCACGCTTCCTTATGTGGTGGGACAGCAGGGARAGGCGCTGGTTAATCAGTTCTGAAGTCCTACATGTGGCAGGGAGATGTGCCATGAATTATCCAGCGAGCTGTACCTGCATGATTAACAAGAATTCATCCTCAGCTCCGCGCTCCAACTCTCCTCCGGTCGTGATTTCCGTGTCGGAGCTGCGTGTAAAGGGAATGAAAGAAGAAAAAAAGACAGGAAAACCTCAAAGAAAGGGGTTTGTGGCTAAAAAAAAGGGGATGAGATCAAGCAGCAATGCCACCATCCCCAGGGCTGGCCAGATGTTTGCTCATCTGTTCAGGCAGAGCTCTTTATTGTCAGCTGACAAGTCAGGGCTCAAAAAGAAATTGAGACAGTGCCATGAAAATGAGAAAAAAATGAGGAAAACAACATCTTCCACCTCTCCTGGTGTGATTTAACTGGTTAAAAATGTTCCTCTGTTTTGCACGGAGCTGAGCAAATCATTCATTATAAATAATGTATTAACCTAATTTCATCACTTTCAGCTCTGTGGAATGTTCCTGACTAGATTTGTAAGTATTCCATCCCGAAAAGTATCAGTACCTTGGAAGCAAATCACCAGATATTTTATCTGCTCATGATAATCCCATACAAACAGGWAATGCTGTAAATTCAGAAAGTCTAATATTACCTCTCTGTGTAGTAATTTGAGAAATATTTAKGAAATAGCTTCAGTGGAAATATTTWCAGCTAAAATCAGTRTTTTGGGAGCATTTTGTGCAGCTGAAGCTCGCTGATGTGCTTGAGGAAAATCCTAGCGAAGGATTCTGGGCCAAATAAAAATTAATTATTTCTTAATATGCCAGTGAAAGGATTGTTATCACTAGATCTGCTTAAATTAGCAGAGTCATGGCTTTGTGAGGTATCACCTCAGCTGTACAAAATATCAGATATTGCACTGCTCTGACACAAACCGTCAATCTTTAACTCAACTTCTCTTGGGATTACAGCAAATCTTTTATTTCCCTTGAAATACCATTTTTTTCCCTCGAATGTTTCCATGAAGAAGGTTCAAATAGCAGGGAAAACACATCCTGAGGTAATGCAGGAAGACAAAATCTGCAAAGGGTGTCCAGATCTCTGCTGGAGMAGAAATTGCATTCCTGGTAAGCAGCAGAGATCAAACCAGGCATCGAGAGCTCGACTGCCCCCAGGTTATGGAGGGCAAGGAGAGTAAGGGGTGATCAATAAWTTTTGGGTAAGGCCTTGAAAGAGATTTTTAAATGATAATTAGACAGGGTTAAAGCAGTTCACACCAAAACTCTCCTGAGTGTGTGTGGAAAGGTGTGAGAAAGCAGTTTGTGTCCCCTGAAATCTGGGCTGGCCAAGGGCTACCATMAAACCCAGCAGMAAAACAASRAAAACACTGRATTTATTGTATCAGTTATTCATGWTTTAGGWTTGGGAGAGGAWGAATTAAACTTTSACTGGCTCCAAAGTASCTGGTCTGGCYTTTTTATTTTTGTMCTGACATCCAGCTTCAATTTAGTGYAATTAAAATATCTGAAGCCAAATAACAAATCTAAAACTTTTCTGTTTTGTTAGGGGAAACTCAAGAGACAYCATGTTTATTGTTAGCTGTAAGGGTCCCTCCAAACCAAACTTCAATTAAAKATATTGATCCTAATTTTCTTATTTTTAGAGCAACAAATGCTCAGGTATGATCTTGCACTGTTAATTCCATGGACTTAACTCCATCTGCAGAGGCAGAGCCAAAGGTTTCTCTAAATTAATGCCCAGTAGCCAACAAATATTTGTTGCTGCTGTTTATGAAGTCCTGCTCTCATGAGATCAGAGACAACTTTTATATTGTACTTTGCTGAATTAATTTGATGAGCTCTTCAGGCTTCCTTGCTGATTGTGTGTTTTGCTCTTCAAGATTGTTTTCATCCAATTGTCCTTCTCCAGATTTACARTGAAAACAACAGAGGCCACTTTGTACATAACCCTTTCATCCAAAGTGATTGAAAAGTTCAGCTGAATATGCTCAGTTCATTTTTTTTCCTCTTGTCATCCTTCACAGCTTTTTTCTTCTTTACATTCCACCTCAAAATATTGTTTTGTTTAAGAAGGGGGGGAAAAAAAAAACCCCAGTCCCGGTGACAATTTGCATAATATGCAAATGCTGATATGCATCTAGACATCTGGATGGCATTTTAATATCTCATTCTCATTCAAACAAGCCGGAGCCACACAGATGGGAGAGGCAATTTTAAGAGCATTGTTGTAAACAAATAAGGCAGCCAGGAAATCAAACAGGCTCTGTGCGTGAGGATGTGCCCCTGACATGTTGYGACTGCAGCAGAGCTGCCTGCTCCTCTTCCAGCTAAAACAAGAGGCCAAGGCAGGATTTGGGATGGAGATTTGGGTTTGTTTTTTTTTTTTCATGGGAAGCTCCTTTCCCAGCCCAGCTCACGTTGGCACCGCAGGCTGAGGGGTTTTGTTTTGCCARTTTTTCAATTAGCAGCAGAATTATGAACAGTCCTGATTGCTCCAGGAAGGAGACAGGTAAATTGTGTAAATTGTGTTCTCGTGCCTGACATCACAACGCAGCTCACATCACAATGCACCTCCTATCAACAATTTGCTCCTGCTGTTAAAAAATTCTCCACGGAGATGCAGAGGACTCAGCAATTCCCTGCATCCCCTTTAATCTCTGCTCGTTTTCAGTTCTTTACTGGAATGGGATGGCTCTGAACTCGAGCCTCTCCAGTAAATGCTGATATTTGGGGTGTCAGTTTGAGATGTTGTGCTGACAGCTCGGCAGATGCTGTGAGTCGGTGCCTCTCTCTGGACTGCACCAAAAGTCACAAAATCACAGAGAATTCCCAGGATTCTGAGCCCTATAGGGATCACCAAGTCCAGCTCCTGGCCCTGCATGGGACAGCCCCAAGAATTGCTCCTGTGTTTTCCAAATAACATCATAAATTTGATTATTTTTCTCTTAGCAGAGTCAGCTACAGATCCCACACAATTGAATTCCCAGAAATTTTCAGGAATTTGACTGGACTCAGTGAAATAGGTGACACAAGAGTCCAGCAGTCTTTCTTCATCTCCTGGATCACAGGTARAAAGTTAAAATTTAAATTCTACCCCTTCAGTATGGAATTGGACAGGGCTCTGAGCAGCCTGGTCTAGTGGAAGGTGTCCCTGCTCATGGCCTTTAAGTTCCCTTCCAACCCAAACTATTCAATGATTTTAGTTAAAAATAAAACAAAATATTAGAAAATCTATTATTTTTTACCAAATTTGATATTTAAGCCTTTACTTGAATACTTCAGGTAATGAMCATCAATGAGTTCTTTGTAAAACCACTTAAAAATTCCTGCCTGATTCAAACTGGTTGACTGAAGACCAGGGGATTCTGTTGAATACAAGAAAATGTGATCAGAAGCTCCAAGCCATGGGTGGGTGATGACCCCAGAAAGCAGTTTATCAAGGCAACTTGTGGGAACAGCAGTTCCTRAAATAATCCTGCTTCTCCTCTCACYTCCACGCCRCAGATTTGCAAGTGGCAAATGCTAAGGAGGGGGTGGACGACAGAAATGAGAGACAGAGGTAATGGAATCACAGAAAAGGCCTTAATTCACGTCTCAAAGCTGGGAATAAAAACAAGACTGCAGCATGAAATGACCTGAGAGGAGCCTTTCAGAAATTATGATGAATAAAGCAATTTTCCTTCACTACTCCAACTTGTTCCCCATGTTGGAGTAACAATTTCTGGGGACCATTCCTGCCCACCACCAGCTGATCTTCCTCTTTCCCACASAAGTTTCTCTCATGCTYCATCTTTCATATTTTTCCTTTTTTWATCAACTCCTCTGYCCCCAAATWTGGGTGCTGTGTCCAAGCTCTGAGCCAGGTAGCAGCAAATTGAAAATTATCCCCAGGACTGGGATCAGGAGCTCCAGGCAGCAGAACTGGAAGTTGGAATCTGGGCCAGGAAGTCTCCTAATGCAGCTATGAAAACTTTATGTGCCATATTTTAAGTTTGCCTTGAAATAAAAAAGGAGTCAATAAAACTTTAATCCTGAGCGTGCTAACGTTGACAAATTTAGTTAATGTCTGGCAGAAAAGRGAGGATAAAAATAGTCATTTAATTTTTAGCCTGCAAATTGTGAGATTGCAAACAGCATTTGCTCTCCGAGAGGATTCTGCACTTTGTTCACGCAGCTGGATTTCTGTGATGGCTGCGACGTGCTCAAAGAAAATCAGATTTAATTGTTCAGCCTTCGAGCCTGGTGATGGTGGAGCAACTGTGGCAACCAGAAAGGCTGGAAAAAAACATTAATAACAAATGATTCTCTGATCACAGAGTGCTGGGATGCAGGGAAACGATTAAATTATGATGGGAACAGTCAGAAAATATGAGACAGAGACTTTTAAGGCAGAGATTTGTTTGTTCTGAGGTGAGGCTGATGTGTTCTCTCACCAGGCTTAGCTCATGCCATGATCATTCCTCTTATCTTCCCTTCCTTGGAATTTCTCCYTCCCTGTTTTTCCAGCTCCCTGCATTTGGGAAGCGGCTCAGAGGATCCAAAGTTCTTTTTGAAGTCAATCGTTTTCCCAAATATCCATCTTACTGCACCTCAGCAGCCACAAGGAGCCGGCGTTTTTATGGGATTGCAACAGCTTTTGGTGAAAGGTTTTCATCAAATATGTATGAATTCATTGTATACACACAGCAAAAGGAGAACAGATATATCACAGCAGATCATATTTTTGTGTCATCTTTGGTGAGAAAATATAGATCAATCGATTCTAAACGGTTTTTCTGGGACTGGAACAGCACAAAAAGCACCGGGGTAACTGCTGTTGACACCACAGGAAGAGTTATTGTCTAATGAGTTTTCTCTGTTTGGGCCTGTAACATCCAATTCCACCTTGAATGGAATTAAATTTGTTGCCTCCTATTCTTTATCAACACAGGAAAAAAACCAGAAAAGGAGTTCCAGCACAGTCATTCAAACCACGGCCCCATTAAAGCTGAAAATTTACAGGAACTTTCACGTGAGGAATGCGACGTCTCGTTCCTCCAGCCTCGTTCCAAACCGAGTGTCTTTTTAAAAACATTGAAATCTCTCCAAAACAATGTAGCTGCTCGTTCAGGCTGCATGATTAAATTGGAGGATTTGAAAGCAAGTGAAGTCAGAGCATTAAAGCAGCCAGTATTGATCTGCATGATGAAAATAATCCCTGCTGCTGGGAGAGGTGGAGGGGAGGAATCGCYGTGCCTGGAGATGCCTTAAAGCTGCTCTTAATTTGTCCAGCCCTGCTTTGGTAGCAGGAGATCAGTTGGTAAATTGGGGGATCATGAGGGCTAATCTTTTAAAGGGTTTTTTTAAAAATATTGTCAGGAACCTGGCTACCTGGATTTCTGTAAAGGAGCTCTCAGTGCAGTTCCACCATGGCAACAGGTGGAGATAGAAAACTTTCTGACAGCCTTAGGATGGTGATTTCCAAAGCTACATTGTTAAAAAAAGATTTTAATTAAAAGGAAGGGGCTCCTTTTAAGTTGTTCCAGGCTTTAGATGTTTACCTGAATCAATTAAAAAAATTTACAAAAAAAAAAAAAAAGTGGGAATGGCTCCTCCATTTACATGCCCAGAATAGATCTTTTGGAAGTGCTCCAATACTCTGTGTAATTTGTGTAATTTTAGACTTAGGACAGCTACTCACTCTAACCAAAATAATGAAATTCCACAAAAAAAAAAAATCATCCCATTGTGTGCAGAGCTGGATGAAGGCAAACAAGCATCAAAATGCTGCATTTCTCTCCCTGCCTTGAGCAAAACTCCCTCTGCTCTCAGAAATTCTGAGGTGTGAAACCAGGAGAGGCTTTGCAATGAAGGGGAAAATGGGAATGAAAGGGAAGAGAAGGACTTTCTTGTGGGATTTCATTGTGCCTGGGCCAGGGGGTCCAAAACCATCCCTGGTGGATCCCAAACCACCTCTGGTGGATCCCAAACCACCCCTGGTGGATCCCAAACCACCCCTGGTGGATCCCAAACCACCCCTGGTGGATCCCAAATCACCTCTGATGGATCCCAAACCACCCCTGGTGGATCCCAAACCATCCCTGGTGGATCCCAAACCACCTCTGGTGGATCCCAAACCACCTCTGGTGGATCCCAAATCACCCCTGGTGGATCCCAAACCACCTCTGGTGGATCCCAAACCACCTCTGGTGGCCCAGGACCAGCTCCAGTGGCCCAGTCTCATCTCACCTTCAGTGGAACCCTTCCAATGGGGCTGAACCTCTTTGGAGGCCTCTCAAAATTTGTATTGAGGTTTTTTTTTCAAAGCCCAAGATGACAACACTTCCCCACCAATCTGCTTTCTGTGAGTTCTTAGATCCCAGCGTAAAAAATCCTTCTTTTTTCAGAGAGGTTGACCCATCCTCAGGCCTGAAAGGGCAGAGGAGAAACACAGGAACTCCAGAAAAAAGGGAATCTGATCCTGCTAATCCTCAGAAATTCCTTTATTTTGTGGAGCCCGTGGCAAAAGCCCTGCTGCTTCTTTCCCCTCTATCACTTCTTGTCATTCAAATTCCCTTCCATCCTTGTGTCCAAAAATGGTATCAACTCAGCAAACTCATCCTGAAAAAWCAGGGAACATTCCTCAGCAATTTGTGTCAAAATCGAGGATAAAAATTGTGGATTCATCCTCTGTCCCTCCAGCTGGCAGGAGTGAGGAAGGGCTTTGTTTTAATCTGTGTATTATGTACAGTATTCACCATAGAAATGGTAATTTTGAATGTTCTTGGCTGATTTTTGTTCAGCAAGATCCGTTTCGCCCCCCTGCCTCRGGAGGGGGATATCTTAATCATATTTATAACATTTCTAAAAGTCATTCAGACCTTATATTTTATGAGATCTGARGCACGGAGAGAATTTCTACTGAGAAATCCCTTTTTTGTTCCCCCCACCACCCTACCAGGAGATAGGGCCGCATTAAATTACACAAAATTTAAATGCATTAGCTGTTAGCCCAAGCGAATTTTCATATAAATTAATATTGTTATTGTATTTTAATAAAGCCCCAGCATTTCTGGAATTATGCAGACATCAATTACTTGGAGGTKTCTCGGAACAATTACTGACTTCATGCATCATCTCTTCCTTCCCTTCCAAACCAGTGGCACTCTCCAGGAGCACCATTTATCAGCGAGCCAGAAAACCACATTTTCCCTGCCTTCCAGCCCATCCCAGTTAGAAAAAAAAAAMAAAAAAAACCCTGAGCCCACGACATCCTAACAGGGGGCTGTGTAATTAAAATTTTGACATGTGCAGAGAGTTGTACGATGGATAAAAGAGGCTGGGCTGTAAATAGAAGTTGAAAGGCTCCCAGCAGATGGTTGGTGGTGGGAGAGGCACAGGCAGAGCCMGGAGATGACAAACAGATGGTTTGGGTGTGAAGGATGGGCTGGGGGAGCTGCGAGAGCTGGGGGTGGCGTGGACAACTGGGGAATTTTGCACACATTTGCTGCATTTCTATTTGCTTTTGAAGAAATGTGTCAGTGGAAAACATAATTATGCAACATCATAATTGTTATTATTGGTGGTGTTGTCATTGTAACAAATATAATATATATATAATATATTATATATAGTATATAGTGTATTGTTTATAATCTATTATATTGAATATAAAGTATATAACATAGTATATCATATATAATATGTAATATATCATATATCATTACTGTATTACATATTATATATTATATATTAAACATTTATTATATAATATATATTATATAATATATATTATATAATATATATTATATGCTATGTACATTATATGTTTATTATATATATACTATATTATGTATAATATATAGTGTATAATATATTATATATTATTATATGTAATATAGAATATAGAATATAGAATATAGAATATAGAATACAGAATATATAACATATAATATTACACATTATATATCTTATATTAAATATTTATAATATATTTAATATTTAATGTTTGATATTTGGTATTTAATATAACCAGGGGACAATCCCTGACAGTCCCTTCTCCTGCCAGCTCCTCCCTGATTTCCCTGCTCAAAGCTCTGCTCTCCATTCCCCTGGCACTKCAATCATGCAGCATCATCCTCACCATTGATCCATGCTTTTTTTCCCAGGATTTTGGCAAATTTATCTCCCTTTTTTTTTGCCTGGAGAAGAGCTGAGTATTGGAGCTATAAATTGTTCTCAGAAGGATYAACTTATTTGACCTCCTCTTGKTTTTTYTTTGTTTTTATTTTGGCTAAGAAACTGTCACTTGTGATAGTTTTTTTTAATCACATTCCTGTATTCCTGGTTTTCCTCCTTGATTTTTCCTCTCTGCCAGGTATCACCGCCCAAAGGAGATGAATTTTAGTTTGTTCTCTGACAGCTGAGGCTGTGTCACAAAAGTATTACAAACCACAACCTTCAGGAGTTTTCAGTAGCCATAAACATTGGCTCTAAAAATCGGTGTAGGTTTTTGTTGAGGAGATTATTTCTATAAATCTGGGTGATATTTATATAAATACGCATTGATAATGTGCAAATAAAATATATTGATATATTYTCCAGGCCTAATAGGAACCACAGAAGCATAAATGTCTAACAGAAGTAATAGAAGTACATAATAAATCTGATCAGAATTATTTTGGTAGGGGGGATTGTTCTCATGTAAAAATAACATTTGAACATCAAACAGCAAGCCTGTTTGGGATATGTATTTTTCAATATATTTAAAGCATTAAAATGATATTTATACATAACATATATCTTTTTATATATAATTATATATTTAGATATAACTGGTTCTCAAAATCTCAAAATCCATGRGGTGGGATAGGATGAATTTTAAGGTTCCTTCCCAACCCTGCTTGTGCCATGAGACCAGCAGCAGCAGCATCCTCAAAACACCCAGAAGCTGCATAATTTATAAATTAAATAATATATAATGCCTAGAAATGCACAGTCAGAAAAAYGTCCTTTCATTGTCACTCAGAGTTCTGAGTGCACACACACAGATGCTCACACAGGGGGATATAAACCCATTTTTTTCTGATGGCTGGAGTTTTCCCTGTGTCCTCTGGTAGCACGAAAAGCCAAAATAATTCAGTTTCAGTCTGGAACTGGAATAGATCTGTTGTGAACAGCAATGCATTTGGGGCTGGGATAAATTAAACAATCCCAAACAAAAGTTTATTTCTCCAGAGAATCCCCCTGTTTAAGCTGTTTTTCCTTATCCTTTGAGGAGATGGCCTGTGTTCAGATGGAGATAACTCCAAAGCAAATTTCTGAGCTTCAGTGAAAATCCAGGGCTCCTCTGAGTTATTAAACCATTCAGGGGCTCTGTCACTTCTCATATCAGGGTCACCCATCGAGTGATTAAAGCAGTTAAATTTACAAGTGCAGCAGGAAAAATGCAGCCCTGGCACCCTTTTGTGGGGTAAAGAACAATCCTAGTTGGGTTTTACTGGGAGAAATGTGATGAAGTGCTGGTAATTAAGAGGTAGCTGATGGAAAAGGAACTTACAATATTGTTCGTAATGCTGTGGGAAGGAAGTTGGTTGATTCTTCTTTCTGCAGAGGAAAATTATCTTTCATTTCATTTAAATGTGTCAAAARTCCTCCCTTGCTTTGATTTACCTGAGTTCCTTTGGATTTGGAGGTTGGATGTGCTTCTCAGGGAAGAGCCTGATCAAGAGTAAATGCTGCTGCTTTGAACCCAAAAAAATCCTGGAGCCAAAGTCCCCCAACAAAACATTCCATGAATTTTTGCTTTTTTGACTTTTTTTAAACATTTTTTTTCATCCACATTTCATTACTTTTTTCACTTTTTTGAATTTTGCCAGCACCCAGGGAGAGGCCAGGGAGAACAATCCTTGTACAGAACCAACCCTTGGGGTGAATTTAACTCCCGTGTTGGACCCACCTTGAGTGAAACCCTCGTTCTGGTGGAACATTTCACTTGCCAAGAAAGGTAATCCCAGCATGGAGCAACCCAGCATCTTGGAAAAGACAGAAATTTGAGTTGGCTGTAATTTCTGTGAGGCTGTAAGTTCAGTGTTGGTTTGTTGGATTTTTTTTTCAGTTGCTCATGGCCTCAAGTTATAACCTTACCAAAGTTATAACTTTACCTCCAMGTTACAACTTTACCAAATCTTATTTCCAGGAGCAATCCAGAAAAGAATCCYTCATTTTGGGCTAATCTCCACTTGGAATTTTCTGATTTGTGGAGGGTGACCACTCATTTATTTGTAACCCCATCAAGCAGTGCTAATTCAGTAATGATTGCTCCTGCTCCAGCTTGTTACATTCTGGATTTGGGCATCCTTAATGAGTTTCCTTATGGCATCCACCAGAATTATTCATGTGCTTATCTGTGTGTCGGAGCATTTGGCTGCTCAGGAACTTATTTTTAAAATGCTAACCAACAGCTGGAGTTAATGGTACGTGAAAAATATTAATTCAACTGATATTTTCAGTAACTCTTCACSGCCTGAATTTCTGCATTTGCATTTGGATCATCCTGACTTGGCTTTTTAAGTGCAAGCTGCTCTAGGAAAAAGAMAAAAAGTGGATTTTTGAAAAGTTACATGTAAAAGTATGAGTGTGTATATATATATATAAAATATATATATTTGCAAGCTGTTTTTAATAGGCAGTGGAAAGTTGAAATTTGCTGTTGAAAACCCCTCCTGTAGAAACCTTTTCCTGGAGGAGAGAGGCATTAAAATTCATTCAAGAAATCTTGCTGACAACTTCAGAGGATTCTATTGCTGTTTCTATTTCGGGCTGGCTGGTGAAGGGTTTATCAGGTCTGTGAAAAGCTAAAAGATGCTGTTGTGCATTGTGTGATGGTGCAGTGAATTCAGCCTTCGTGTTTYCATTCAGGCTTGTGCAGAATGGTACAGAGTATTTCTGTGATGGGATGCTGCTTAGCAGGCACCACCTGAAGTTTGTTTAGAGAATGAAAAAAAATGCATTTTTAAATGAAAATGTGGTATTGAGGCACACCAAAGTCAAATTAGAATTAATGTTATTAATATCTCTAATGTGCCATGGTAAAAAATGTCCATTTGGCAATAAACAACATCACAGGGCTAAAATCTTCCTGTTATCTGTTGTAAATTACAATAATTACATTTATTATTGGCTTGTTTTAATCATCTGTAGACGCATKAGGAAAATATTTTCCTTTCAAACTGAACAAAACATGGAGTTTTAGATTACTTATATTTATGAAAGGAATTATGGGATGYRATGTGCCAGCAGGAGACAGGATATGCCAACCCAGGAGATMTTTTCCCTCTTCTATTTCCCTTTCAGTGCTCCTGTGTTCCTACTTAGGAGGCTGCTATAATAAAAAAAGCTGTGCTCATAATATGCAATATACTTCTCCAGATTACTTTAATAGTGCCGAAAAGATAACCAATGAATAATCATAATAAAATACATGTAAAGGGGATCACAAATCTCACTGATGCAGAACAGGAAGAATTTATTATCAAAGTGTTTCTAATGACTTGCTGCCTGCCCCTTTGAAAGTGGCTCTGAGCTTGGAGCACTACCCMTTGGAAATCCAATTCATAAATTCACAAGTAGCATGAAATTCCAGCAGRAAATAAAGCATTTTTATTCCAAAGTATTACAGCATATTAATACTGTTTGTTAGAATGTGAACTGCAGGAAACTTGGCTCTGAAATACAAACAGGGAGTGACACCTTGGAAAGTTTTGGGGTCAAAGGTCAAAGTTTTGAAACACAAATAAGAAATGATCCTTTGGAAAAGTTTGAGGTTAAAGCCAAAGCTCTGAAACACAAATTAGGAGTGATCCTTTGGAAAAGTTTGGGGTTAAGAGCCAAAGCTCAGCTCACAGACAGCTCATGTTTGGTGAAAATGGATCCAGGTGAAATTCCTGGGAGCAGAGCATCCYTTCCCTGTGCTGGGAATCGCTGCAGGGGCAGTGGTGGCACTGCYAGCCCCGTGCACAGAGCAGGTGCTGCAGCCCTGGCACAGGGCTGTGCCATCCAGCAGCTGCTRATAAGGGATAATTTTCCCTTTTCTGAAGCCTTTCCCTGAGAGCCTGCTCCTCGTGACTGCTMTGCTCTCGTTTCCCTCTGAGTGCTCCTCTCCAGCGCACTCGAGTGCACTGCTCTGCCTGCAGCAGGAGGGAAAGTTGCTGAATTTCTAAATATCACCACAAAAAACACTTTGGTTCCCAACAGGGCTCTGGAAATAACTGGAAATCTCCTTGTTTCATATCCCCATAGCTCTGCTGAATGCCTGTGCTCAGTGCAGCTGGAAAAGGTTTCCTGTGCTACCCTGCACTGCCAGGACAGATTTGGCTCCTCRTGCCAGGAGCTGCTCATTCCCATTTCCTCTGCTCCTTTTTTAAAGGAAAATAACCAATATTCTTAGAGAGCCAGAAGAGGAAATAACAGAGGTTCATGAGCGAGAAAAAAAATGGGGAACTCAGAACTCCAGATAATTCTATAGTGATTTAGGGTGGAAGAAAACTAAAAAAGCATCCAATCCCATCCCTGCAGGATGGGATTCCTTGGTTACTGAAGAAGAAAGGAGGATTCCTTGGTTACTGAAGAAGTTTGTGCTCAGCAGAGGTGACTTTCAGTTGCCTCTCAGCATTTTTAGGGAACTGCAGCTGAGAGAGATGTGAGGTTTCCCACAGAAGCCRTGGCTCTGGAGYCTTCYCGGTGGTGCCGTTCCAGGTGGTTGATCCTTYACTTCTCGTCTCAGGAACTGGACTGGGCTTGACAACCTCTCATTCCCCAGGATCTGCTGGAGCTGCAGTTAATTAATCTGCTATTTTTTCAGAAGTAATTACTCTGATTTGTAATTAAGGATTTTTGGATTTTTTTTTTTTTTTTTCCAAAGAGGCACCATTTTCATTCCGGTGTCCCRTGCACAGGAAGGACAAAGGGCATGGCTTCCATGTGACTGAGGGCAGGGTGAGATGGGATATTGGACAGGAATTGTTCCCTGGGAGGGTGGGGAGGCCCTGGCACAGGGTGCCCAGAGAAGCTGTGGCTGCCCCTGGATCCCTGGAAGTCTCCAAGGCCAGGCTGAACAGGGCTTGGAGCACCCTGGGATGGTGGGAGGTGCCCCTGCCCTTGGCAAGGGGTGGAATGGGATGATTTTTAAGGTTCTTCCAACCCAAACTATTCTGCGATTCCATTCTGTGATTATTTTTTTGATAGCAAAAAACCCAATTTTTGTGTTTTCCACTTCTCTCTTTGCTCCATCTCCAGGAATCCAGTGAGGAGAATGAAGCACACACCCTCTGTTGCAGTGACTGATTGCCTCTCCTAGAGATTCTGCTGCATTTGGTATTCCTGCACTGTAGCTGGGAAGAGTTCAGTCCATTATTAAACATAATTCCAGCTCTCTCATGTCAGGCTTAAAGCAGCTGATTCTAGCTTTGAAAGCCAGGGCCCAAGACAAGCACACAAATGTCTCATTGCTTAAAATGAGACATCCAAATCCACCTTGCACATTCAAATAAGCCGGAGGAGTTCTCAAAATGCTGGAAATCTGTAACATTCACAGGCTCAGTGAGACCAGGTGAAACCCAGCATCTCCAGAAACAAAGAACTCTGATTATTACCAAAAGAGTTGTGAAATGCCTGGGACCCACACTTGAATATCTTCTTCAGAGAACTCTGTATTTCATCCCCTGAAATGTTTTCATTTCCTGGAATAGCTGTGTTTATTACTTTAATAAACTGAATTAGGAAATATGGTTATTGGTTCCCTAACTAGGCTGAATTAAGTTTCATTAAAAAATAAAATCCAGGATGCTAGTTTATAYTTGGTATAAAGGCACTTAAAATGTTAAAACAACCAGATTCCTTTTCCTTTTTCTTTTAATAGGTAGTTAAAAAAAAAAATCCTTCCTGCATTAAAACCAGAGCCATTCTCAACATTTCCAATGGGCTAATATATCATAAATAAAAATTTTAATTAAAACACCTAGGATATAATATTTCTGGAGTTAGTATGTGCACTGTTTTTTTCTGCTTGTTGTAGATCAAGAAGATCTATAAAATAATCTTATTGAACTGGCAGGGTGATACTCCAAAGATG
>NW_026623630.1:537096-575264 GCF_030028575.1 Malurus melanocephalus
TGAGCTGGGCTGAACCCTGACATTGTGTGAGCCTGGTCTGAACCCCGACAGATCCTACAAACTGCCCCTCCATCCCTGTTTTTAACACGTTTTGAGAAGAAGAACCCCTGGGAGCCATCGTTGGTGCTCCAACACCGGCTCCCCTTCAAACAAGAGAACACCAAACTCACAGGAGCAGCTTTGAAAGCACCCACCTTCATCTTTCCCTTCCCTGCCTTCATCTTTCCCTTCCCTCATCGTTAAAAAGATCCTTCCCACATTGCAGGCGATTTTCATCAGCCAAGATCAGAGAATTCTGCACTCCGGGGAGGATTTTTGGAGTCACCTGAAATGCAAGAGGCACCAGGAGCTCGTGTGCTGTGTCACCTGCGGGAACTGAGAGCGCAGAACGGCACCTGCAGGCAGCTCTGGAGCAAACAGCCCTTCCCTGGGGAAGGCACAGACTAATTAAAACCAGAGCTACAAAAAGATGCTGCTGTTCTAACACGTGTTAATGTGAGCTGGTGCAYGGGAGAGCAATAAAGGAAATGTCAGAGGAAGCGAGGAATCGTGGAGGAGCCAGAACTGAGGGAGGAACGAACAAGAGTCTGGGGAAGGAGGGCACAGACTGTGAAAAACAGAACTCTGTGAATGTGTAAATATGGGGGGAGGATGAGTGTAATGATGTAAATGATATAAATATGGTGCAGATGAGTCTCTGCCACGGGGACAAGGCCTTGGGAACAGATTTTCACATCAGAATGGGTGACACTGCCAGATGTGACCATTTGGTTCACATGTAATCACAATTAAGGACATGCACTCACTTCCAAGATAACCACTTCTCCAAGATCCTTGTAGTGGGCTGGAACAGAAAAGAGGAGATTTAGATTTTCAGCTCCTTCTGCAATCCCCAAATCTCTCCCCAGTGCTGCTCTGCAGCTCAAACTGTGCCCACCTGTATTTGCATAAATGCCCTGGAGAACACCGTGGAACCCCCTGGTCAGCTTGGGAGAAAGGATTTGTCCCCTCATGTCCATCCCCTGTGGCTCTGGGATCACCAGGACTTCATCCCAGCTCCCACCCTGATGACAGAGAGCAGAGCTGGATCTCTGGAGAGACACAAAATCAGCCAGGTTCTGATCAGAGCCCTGAAAGCTGAATCCTCAGGAGAACCCAACCCTTCTCATAAAAAACCCAAAGGTCTGAGAGTCTAATATTTTTTCTTGTATTCGGCCTCCTGGAAAAATGGAAAAAAAATTAAAATCCCAAGTGCTTGAAACTGGGCAACACACGGTGCCTGAGCCTCTGAAAGCTCTGTGAGAAATCCTTCCCCATCTGGTCGGTCTTCAGCTAATTAACTGACGTGGTTGCAAATGAGCAGCAGCTAATTGGAGCTCTCTGTCCTGCCTTTTCCTGGCAGCAGTGAAATGGATTCCAGATGACCAGAGGGTCGATATTTTCCAAGTAATCTCCATTTGAAGCCATCAGTGCTGGGCCAGCCTCCCAACAACTTGTCCACATCCTCACCTTGGACCGTGAATCCTAAAGGGCACGGCTGGGATTGGAAAGTTCTGGGGAAGCATCAGGCAGATGTGTACAATTCCACAGATCCAATTCCGATGATATCCTGGAAAAGCAGCCACCTGCAGGCAGGCAGAGCCAGCTGAGCCCCAGCCAGGCCTTTCCCTGCAGCCAAAGGAGCTCTTGAGCCAGCCCACAGAACCTGGAGGCACTGAGACCACGCTTGGTGTGCTTTGCAGAGGAATTGCAGTGTGGGGGAGGTGGTTCTGGGGTCTGCTGCAGCTGAGAGCTCCAAATGTGAGATCCTAAAAAGGCAAAAAATAAAAATCTCTGTGTTTTCCTGCTCCAGCCTCTGCTAGCATTCCATCCCCCTGRGCTCCCAGCTTGTTTTCCAGTGACATTATTCACCCCAAACACAAGGAACAGCTTTAGAACAGCAAGAAATCCCTTAAATACTCTCCATATCGCAGAATCACAGCATGGCTGGGGTTGGAAGGGACCTTAAAGATCATCTAATTCTGACCCCATGCCTGCAACAGGGACATTTTCCACTGGATCAGGTCCAGCCTGGCCTTGGACACTTCTCCAAAGTACAGAACAAATTGAATGGGTTAAACTGGGACCAGTGATGCCCTGTCCTTTGTGRTCACTGCCCACAGATGGTTTAAACWCCTAAAACACAAACAAGCAAACAAAAATCCCCTCCCCAAACACCCAGGTGAGCAAAATTATTTGTGAGAATACTTGGGAGTACCTTGAGCACCACAATGCTCCCAAGATCAGGCCGGGTGCTGTGATCAGGCTGGACTTGGAATAAAACTCCCCAGGACTCTCCTGAAAACCAGGGATGAATTTAACATCCATGTGAATGTATTATGGACAGAGATGCCCTTTAAAATAGKATTGATGAATGTCAAACCCAGTTGTTTTCATGTTTTTTTTTGTTCTTAATTGCAACATGGTAAAGCAGGGCCAAGCCCACTGGGATCATCACTTGGGCTACAATGAACCCAAAACCTGTGAGGAGTCTCATGGCTAATGAAGGTTTTCCCAATTTCTCTGCAATATGAAATTATAAAATATCTCCTGGCCTTTCCAGTTGTCTGGTCTTTAGTGGATGCTGAAAAAAAACCAAAAAACCCAGACTTTCAGTCCCAAACCATGATAAGTTCAAAGAGTTGTGTTTTTTTTCTATTTCCATCTTAAATTATTAAACTCTAGCAAAATTACATTAAAAGCTGGATTAACTAAGAGGAGTTCTATGTTTCTGGGTTTGGTGTCTGTGTTTGTCAAGTCTGGAAATAAGAAAGCATAAATAAAACCTCTCCATGGGATGCAAATTCACTTCTCTGTCTTGAATACAAGAAATGCAGCTGTGGAATACAAATCATCTTCSAGCTAGAAACATCATTTAATATTTATTATTGCACCCTTGGCTCTGTGGATTCAGGGAGGGGGTCCCYCACTTCTTACCTGTGACCTTTTGGGGTCCTGACCTCACTGTGTCCCAGCACTAAATGGTGCTGGAGCGATGTTTATTTTACCCCATTTAAAACCACCTCAGTTTGGCTGTTTCCCACTGTCAGACTTTTAGAAACACCGACATAAAGTTCTTTTTTGTTTCATTGTAAGACATTTTGGAAAACCAGTTTAGGGATATTCTTCCAGTACAAAAATGGGAGAATAATCCAATTGGAAAAAATCTGGTGAGTGAGGGCAGAGTGGTGCTGGCACTGCCTCTGCAGAGGCTACGAGGAGGTTTGGGTTTCCCAAAGGGCATCAAGAGCTTCCCAAAAGTTCCCAGAAGGGCAAATTACTCATCTGGATAAAAATGTAAACTCAAGTTTTGAGGAAAATGTGAATGTGTTTAATTCTTAATAAGCCCTGACACTTCCTGTGGGTTTTTGGATGCTGAGGGATTGGGGTGGGTGGGTGCTGTCCTGTGTGTTTGGAATGAATTATTTCATATCAGCTCTTGGAGCACTGATTCTGTACCTGGTGAGGTGAAGCCCAGAATAGTTTGGGTTGAAAGGGACCTTAAAACTCATCCAGTTCCACCCCCAACATGGGCAGGGACACCTTCCACCATCCCAGGGTGCTCCATCCTGGCCTTGGACACTTCCAGGATATATTTTAGATTTTTCTCCTGTAGACATAAAGGCTGCTATGTTTTTCTCTGTGATATCGCTTTTTGTAGTCCTTGCCCAGCTGCTATCTCCCCCTTTTTCATGCTCAAATTCCGCATAAAAAACCAATTCTGGGACAAAGCCACAACTGTGACRCATCTCCAAACTCCCCTTTTCCTGTGAAATGTTCTCTCACAGGTGCTCCTTGCTCCCAAGCAGATTAGGATCACTGGAAAATGCTCAAATCCTTTAGGAGCTCTTGCCTTCCCACTGTTACATAATTAACTCTCCTCACCACCTGCGTTCATCTCATTCTGGCAAAAACAATTCCTGTGCCAGTGCCCTCACTTTTGGAAGAGCAAAGAGCACAGGGGCTCAGCCCCAAACTGCTCTGCTTTRRGAGATTTATTAGGAATTGGATTGCCTCAGAAATTATCACAATAGTGGATAACTTAGGAAAAAAAAAATATATTGTTGGCTTGCTCCCTTATAACAAATGGAGGGAAGGGAATTATTCCAGGTGCCAACAGCCTCATGCCCATCACATGCACACTCAAAGTTCTCTCTGTGCCATTTGGTTTTGGTTGTGGTGGCTTGGAGAAGAAATATCCTTTGGAAAGTCTGCAGAGGAGGTGTGGAACAAACCCTTACTCACTCACCCTCAGAAAAATATCACCTGGTTTCAACTGAGCTGAGCAGAGGGTGGCAAGCACTGGGAAAAAAACTGGGAAAAAGTAAAAAAAAAAGCGATCAGATTCCCTGTTTTCCATCAGCACAGCCCCTGCAGAAATCAAGGGTCAGGGCTGCAGTTGGGCAGAGGATGGAATAAGCATCAAGTGTTGACTTTGGCCCAGAATTCACGGAGAAAGTCTCTGCTTTTTGTTCGTATCTCTTCTTTTTATGCTTATCTTTTGGCAGTGTTGGTGGCACAGCTGAGGAGATTTTCTGGAAGGATATTTGAAGCTCCCAGGTATGGAAGTCTTGCTCAAAGTCTGCCATTCCGATTGCCCTTCAGGAAAAACATCTGTGAGAAGTCTGACTGTGCTCCCTTTAAGGCGTGCTGTTATATTGATAAACAGAGCTGCTGCTGAGTTGGAGTTCTCAAAAGCCAATTTTGCTGTTTATCTGTAGGAAAAAATACACAGAAAAAAGTGCATTCCACAGGGGTGTCTTGAACAGAACAACTTGGAAAASTTTCCCATCTGCTGCAATTCCATTCAAGGCTAAAATGTGAATTTTTCGAGCCTGTGATTTGGGTGGAAAAGGTTGAAGTTCTGTTCACAGTCACAGTCTGCAGCCATTCAGGCAGATGGGSGTTGTTTATAAATGCCTGCAAAAAGCCTCGAGTTGTGCACACAGACAAGTTAATTTTTATTAATGAATCCTATTGACACATCAACCTCCGYTTGTGTGTCACAGACTCGGAGTACACAGATGTCTTCTGAGAGGGGAATATGCCATTATTAACCAGAAATTAATTTAAAAATAGATATAAAAAAACAGGCACTGTGTTTTCACAGTGTTTTCAGCCTTTCCTGTCTTTCATAATAATCTCAAATTAATATAATATATTTCTTTGTGGACTAGCTCAGTTTAAAAACTGAAAATAAAAAAAAAAACTTTCAGAAATATGGTCTCTTTTGGCKCCAGTTATGGGATGGTCTGGAATGGTGTTTTTCTTCATGAATAATGTGTTTTAAGCTTACACCTACTTAGCACATCTCCACGCTGCTTCTTTCTAGTGCTAACTACACAACAGGTACTGTGCATTGGATAATTGTGTTCAAATTTCACACCAAGAATTACCTTTAGCACAAAAATAGGGTATTTTACATCTTCACTGTTCAAAGAGATGGAGATCTCCTCCTCCTTTGGGTAACAGCATTTCCTTCTTCTTAAAACATACAAGGTATTAAAATCTGGTACCCAAAAAAATACCAATAATACCAAAATTTGTCTCCTGTGGGTTCTGGAAAGAAAGCAGCACCTGCAGCACGAACAGGTTTGGGRCAAGGGCTGCTCCATCTCTCACAGCACACGCTGGATCCCATCCAAACAGCTTTTTWAAGTTACAATTGGAGTTTTATATACGCAATAACCTGAGCGCTGAAATGCAAATTAAAAATCATTACCATTGCTGTCATACAGATCTGTCTTCTCCAGGCACGAGTTGTCCTAGAGCATTAAAAACTGGGRCCTGGGGGATCGTTCCAGCTTTGATGCCTTGTTTTTACAGGAGAGGCGAGCATGGGGAARGCAGCTGGAGGAACATTTACCCCCTATTTCCATTTAGCCAGTCAAGCTTAAAATAGTTTTCCTGGCTTTGCAAGAGCCCTCAAACACATGAGCACAGATTCTCCCAGGATTGAGTGGAGCAGTGTTCTTGTTTCAAACTGCTGGACAACCAACTGAATTTCTGTTTGTGCTTCCTGTCCAGTTTATTATTCTGCTGTTGCTACGACGTGGCCAAGGAGGGATTTTCAAACTGCGTCACACATCCCACAGAATCACCTCAGAGCTTTCTGGAAAGCCTGATTGAACAGCTCCGTTTTATTTCATTTCGATTTCATTTCAATTTTGTTTCATTTCCATTTCAGACATGTGGGTGTGCCTCGTGTGTGGAGCTGGGGCTGCAGGACCAGGAACAAATTCCATCYACAAGTGCTGGGTGAAGGCTGAAGTGGACAAATTTACGAGTGGTTGTGCAGAGATCCCACCTGAAAGAAGAGGTAAAACTTGTCTGGAGTGTGTTTCTCCAACCTGGTGCCACTAATTCTCCAAAATCCTTCCCAGCACGTGAGGAGCAGAGCCTGGGCACTGATTGTTAAAGCGTTTTTCCTTCCTCAGCATCGTCCCTTCCATCTTTTCCAAATTCAGCCCATGCCAGCTGCTCCTGATCCACCAGCTCCTCTCCTGCAGGCTCCATAAACCTGATGGAAGAGTGGGAGAAGTTTGCAGATCCATAAACTCTGTCTCCCCAAGAAAATGCCATCTGGGTTCCACGCTAAAATTAGCCAGGGCTAATTGGCTGCCTCTCATGGAGCAGGATCTGCTCTGCTGGATGAAGGAACACGTTTACTTAATGGATTTTAGCTGCTCTATTGTTCTTCTTTAAGGAAAACGTTCTCCCCTGTCAAACCCTGGGGTCAGAGCTGGCTGTGCTACACGATGGGAATCCCAGAGCTTGCTCAGCACCAAGAACCACAGCTCAGAATTAACCAGGAGGAAATGAACCTATTTCAAATGCCAATCCTGCCCTTTCACCCCTCTTGGAAGCTGTCTGCAAATAGAGCTTCACCTCTCCAGGTCTCCCAGAAAGCCAGGGAATAGCACAACTTCGACATTGATTTGTGCTTCCTACGACAACATTCCTGTTTTTCCTCAAATCCTTCATGTGGAATGACCCTGTGCACTGTCAGAGCTGGAGAATGAGGACACTGCAATGGTTTATTTTCAATTTTTTGGATAAACAAGGTGAAAAAGGAGAGACAAAGTGGGGAACAGTTTGAAAGGAAAGAGCACTTGTTGTGATACCCCCCTTCATCCTCGCAGGGAGCTGCCAACACAGGAATTGGAGMTGCTGGTTCATCCCTAATATCTCCAGCAGCCCAGGAAGCAATMAAAGTAAACATCTGCTTTTCCTAAAAACCCCTTTCTCACAGAATCTCAGCATCTCTGCTATAAAACAAGAGCCAAGATGCGAATCTGTTACAGTTTAAAAAAAAAAAAATACAGCAGAACTTTTTTAATATATTAAATTAGGCTATATTGGCTARAATTCCATTTTAATTTGAAAACCGTTGGATATTAAAGGCGAGTTTAAAAAGTTATTATCTAAGGTTTAATTGCATACAWTATGTTTGTAGCCCCAGGTACTGCAGGTAGATCTTTAATATTCCCTGAATATTGAGAGCATGGAGCAGCCATTTAATTCTGCTCCAAGAAAGTTCCAGAGATAACTGTCGGAAAGCAGATTAGAAAACTCAAAAAAMTTTTGGCTTTTGAGAGAATCTCCAATGGATTTGGGCCTGTTGACAGGGAATTTCCTAAGTTTTAGCTGTAGTGAGTACGTTGGAAGCATATGGGCTGTCACTAAAACATTCTTGAGTCCACCCTGGACAGTCAGACACCACGTTAAAAATAGAAAGATTTTCAAGCTGCAATATGGGTGCTTGGAAAAATATCAGATATTTTCTTTCAAATATATGTAAAAAAAACCAACAAATGTGTCCAAACATTTAACTGGGACAGCACTTCCCCTGTATCTCACGTGGTGAAGGAGGTTGGTCGTGTGAGCACCTCCATCCTTTGGCAGGATTAAGCAGAAAAATTGTAAAATTGGGCTAAAAATRATCTGAGTTCCAGAATTTCTGAATATTAATCAGAATTTCCTGTGCCAAAAGACCCAGAAATCTGGTGGGGAGTAATGACTCCCCTTAATTTCCTATACACTTGCCTTTCTCCAAAACACCAAGTTTTCAAAATCCCATGGTTTCAAGAGATCAAAATTCCCTGATTACAATGTTGCTACCTATGCTTCTTCTTCACCTTTTAACAGCCAAATCCAGTGGGAAGTGCTCCAGGTATCTTCCACACCTCACTCTGCTTCCCTCTGGAGGACAGAACTCATCCCAACCCAGCTCTAACCTTGGATAAAGCCCCCAGYAACACACAAACAACTCAAATTCGTGAAAACATCTTCCAGAAAAGGATTAGCTACAGGAAATACAGATCCTTATTTCCTTCAAAACCCGTGGAAGGAATTTCTGACGGTGCTGTGCGCCGAGAGCCCGCGATGGCAGCTGGAAATGCAGTCTGAGGAGGATGAGCACGGGATCTCTGCCTCTTTATTTTCAATTCCTCTGATTATCCCCGGGTGCTGCGCTCACCAAATGTTTGTTTAACTTGGASTGTTTGCTTGTTTAAAGGCAATCTCTGCGAGGGAAATGTGCAGCCTGGAGTCTGGGTGGTTTCTGGAGAACGCAGAGCAGGGTACGGGAGAAAGCCAAGCTCAGCTATTCCAGAAACGCTCCACGCTCAGCAAACAAAGACACACAGACTTTTCATCTTTTGTTCAATCATTTCCAATGAATTCAAACTTCTTTTTTCTTTTTTTTCCCCTTCCTTCCTTGTCATTTAATTTTAAATTAGTCTAATCAGACATCTGCTAGGATGTGTCTGAATTAACAGAACCGAACACAAATCTTGTGCGAGCRCTCAAGTGCCGCTTCCCTCCAATCGCATAAACTCACGCGGACACTCGGTGGAACTAATTGAACATCCCCAGCACAATATTCCAGACTTTGTGATTTAACTTTATTGTAGTCAGAAGAAATCACAGGATGGAAGGGAACATGTTGTTAAGGACTCTGTTCAATAAAAGCAGGCTGCTTATCCCGCTTTATWATCTTCATTATTGCTGCTCGAAGATGAAAAGAGAATTTCCTCTCWAAAAGAAAAGCAGACTTTGTCTCAAAGCTCTTTGTTTTCTTTTCAATAGCAAGGTACAGTTTCCTCCTTAGAATTTATGGGAATTTTATTCTTCCCTGTACAGGGAATTTTGATATTGTGGAGTTCTCTTGTTCCTGTGACACATTATGGTGGCATTTGTCAGCATTTACTAAAGGTTTTGACATTACTCAATGATGTTGAGGTGGATTCTGCTGACTCTGGACATGTTCTGAACTAAAAATCTTTTGTCAGACTCCTGAAATTATCCAGGAGCTGCACAGAGGTGCTAGTTAGGCCCTTCCAGGAGGGCCAAAATAAAATTAATTAGAATTGAGGGACATTTTTTAGCCTGCATTCATGGGGCTGATATCCACACCAACACAACAACCATCTGAAAATCCCACTAATTTCAGGGATTAGATCTGCTTCAAGCAATGCTTCAGTATTGATTGAAATAAAAATCCTGAATAAAAAGACAAGAATTCTGACATATTTTTAACCAATTGGTTGGTTTTCTAACCAAAACTTTTAATGGTATCTAAAATTTCAACCCACAGATCCTACACGAAGAATAAGTACAAAATTCTGGGGTATGTGTCAAAAGAAGCATTTCCCTAAGAGTTCTAAGCTCTTGCCATGTTTATTTGTGTTTATGTGCTTTAGAGGACGACCTAAGAGAGTTTTTTTCGTTCTCAGGGCACTCCTGTCCCTCAAGGTTCATGTCAAAGCTCTACAAGGAACACCAGTGAGGTTTCCATGAATTTTTCAGTTACTTGTGTCTCTGTCATCTCTTAAACACAAATAAAATCGAGCCCAAATGTCCCTTTTTTTTATGAGCAATGGGAAATRAGACAGAATCAATGGCTGGCAAAGTAAAAGATGCTGAATATTGATTGTTCATCTGAAGGATGAGGAAGCTTTTCTAATGCTCGTTGGGGGACACGGGGAGGGGACAGCTTATGGATCTGTTTTCCTTTCTGCATTCCCCMGGGAGCAAGGGAAAGATGAGGCCATGATGGATGATAATTCTGCAAAGAATGACTAATGAGGAGCTGAGCTGCCTCTGTAGCAGCAGTGAGGGCAGTAATAACCAGAGTAATTGGGTTTATTKGGTTTCTGCTTAGCACACATCCAGTCTTCTCCAACATCCTGTCCTTCCAAAGCGTTTTATGCTCTCTGTCTTCACTTTTTATTATGCCTGACTTGAGTTATTTTGTGAAATTTGACCTTGTATTCTTAATCTCATCTACTCATTCTGTGTAGTTCATCTTCTTTATTTTGCTCAATGGCTGCTSTGTCAAACAGCCCACGGAACCACAACATCTCAGCTGTAATGCCAGCCCTGACTCAGAGGGGATTTACATTGCTGGAGCCCCAACAGCTCCATTGCATCTTCTCAGGGAATCTGGCTCAAGAAATAACACTCTGAGATAAATCTGGTAGAAGCTCATGACCCTCTTTTACAAATCACAATGTTAACTCTGTGTTAGGATTAATTACAACTTCCATTTTCAACTAAATGCTGTTTTTTTAAGAGCTTGGAAACAGCAAGAGTTATATGCAAGTCAGAAAAAAATAGTTATTGTTTCCTATGATTTTTTTTTTTTTTTCTAAAAGGCTTTTACACTCCTGCTGGGAAAACATCTCTGCAGAAACCTATTCTCTGCAGAAACACAGMTCCCAAAGGTTCCTCAGGCACTGCAGAGCCCACACTGGCTCTGACCTCCCTTATCTACTGTTCAGCACTGAAGGGAAAAAAACAAAAAAACCCAAATGAGTGTAAGTGCTTTTAAATTTGAGGCATTAGCTCATGAAATGAAGGTAAATAAATAGGGCCAGGAGTTGGACCCAAGGGTCCTGTGGGTCTCTTCCAGCTCAGGATATTCTGTGTCCTCGTGTGACTTTCTCAATAACCATATTTTGCTCTGTCCTATTGGGATAAAATTCCCAGAGCTATAACACCCAAGAATTACATGACGAGAAAAACATGATGTGTAATCCTATGTCATGAGAAAATAAGAGCCTGAAAATGTCTTAAAATTTGGGAARCTTTACCAGACAGGGGTTTGGCAGTCCTGAGTGTCCAGTTCAGAGTCATGGGTTAGGTGCTGCCATAAATAATTTAAAAGTTTATGAGTTCAACCACCCTTTGTCCCACAAACAGGGGCCCAGGGAGGCAGCAGCAGCCTGGTGGAGCATCCTGCCTTTCCCACAAGACCAGGACACCTCTAAATGTCTTTTCTTCCCGCTGCTTGAACTTCCCATCAAGGTGGAAGGAATTAATTAMAGATATTTCAGCAGAGCTGAGAGCTCTTCACAGGAAAGCACCTTCATATCAGGTGTAAATAAAACAATCCCAGAGCCTTGGACCTGCTCCAGGAGCAATTTTTGCCTCTTTTCTTCATGGATACTCACAGAGCTGCCCACATTCCCAAAAAAATATTTGAGGAAATKAGTTTTTCCACCTGATTCTTTGGCCCATTTCCCACAGCACAGATAAGACCCACGGCATGTGCATTTACAGATTGGTAAATGCTCCCTGTTCTCCTCATCCTTGGAAAAAGGGCCTTGTTTCCTCCAGGAGCATTCCAGCCTAAACTGCTGGAGAATTTTTTGAACAGCACAAAGATAAATTAAATTAGAAAGTGTGCTCGGCAAGGAGAAATGCGGCTGTCTAGATCCGAGCCACACTTGAGATGATAAAACTTTTTAATTTTACTTGTTAAACTCCTTCTCATTGACGTAGCTGGGAAAAGAAAATTAACAAATAAACCGYCAAGTGTGGCTTTGGGTAATTTTGTGGGATTTAAGAAAAACAAGCAAACAAAAGTAGCAACTGGCAAGGAATTCTGAACTCCTGCAATTTAGAGGAAATAAGATATTWATAACTTGGAGGAAAAATGGTAGGTTTGTGATTTTCTGTGCCATTTTCTGAGCTGTTTTGTTTGAAATGTTGGGGAGAGAGAGAAGATTTGCACCAAATTTACAAGTCTTGATTCAATAACTGCAGCTTTAAAATGAATTTCAGAAAGCTCTGGATGAATCTGATGCAAAAAACAAGGCAAAACCCCAAATTCTTACACATTCTGCAGGATAGATGGGAGACTGGAAAGGAAAAGATAACCTAATTTAACACCTTTCTTCTGTGTTTAGCWGTGGTTTAAAAGTTGTTTTCTGCCTAATTGGATGCAGATTAAAAAGCAAAATATGTTAGAAGCGCTGAACCCAATCAGTTGGGTAAATAAAGGTAACTAAATTACATGTATTTTTGCTAATTACTACCCTAACGACACGGGGGTTTGTCAGCAAKCCTGTTCTTTATTCAGATTAAGGGAAGTACATTGCAAACAGCAGCGCCTGCGTTTCTGAATTTYGGTCACATCAGATGGGGTTTGAACATGGTGGTTTTACAGATCAAAAGCTTAATTCATAAATAAAATTAAATGGCTCAGATGTTAGAGGGTGTGCTGAGTGTTGCAGCTCTTTATAAATGAGCTGTGACCACAGTGGCTGTTATAGGGTTTACACAGAARTGTTCCAGGCCTGTTTTTGTGTCTTTCTCCAGAGGAATCAGAGGGGTTGGGGTTGGAAGAAACCTTAAAGACCCTTGAGTTTCAATCCCCTTGCTATGGGCAGGGAAACCTTCCCCTAGAAAGGAAGATTTTTGTAATTCTCTTCAGTTCCCCAGTTTTCATTCTTTATGTCCCACATCCTCAGCTCTCATAAACTGGGACAGCTCTGATTTTACAAGCTCTGCTATAATGATTTTTGGTATGAGGAGCTTTGGCCAATTGGTTTGCTCTGAGGGGAAACACCAAAATCCTCATTGCTGCCCATGCTTTTTCCACAGAATCAGAGAATTTTAGGGGTTGGAGAGACTTAACAGTCCCAAATCTTTGTCATGGGATGCCTTCCACTCTCCCAGGTTGCTCCAAACCCCATCCAACCTGGCCTTGGACATTTCCAGGGTCAGGGGTCTGGGAAATTATGCATTTTGTGATTAATTAATTGCTTTTGTGCTGATTATTTCCAATGAGGGCCCTCCCTAGCAGCAGGCAGGGAGTGTCACAGCAGCCACCAAAACATGGAAGAGCTGCTCCAAGTTCTGGATTAGTTTGGAAGTTGCCCCAAGTCTCTCATGGGATTGGAGTCTTATCAAAAACAAGACGTGAAACAATCTTTGTCATCCCAGAGGGAAAGCTGTCTGATGGATTGGGAAGATGATGGACAGTTATTTCCACAGAAAAATCTGAAGCCTGACAAAGTGATGGACTTGGTGATAATGGACACGAGGATTATGGCAGGTTAATGAAGTACGGCCGGCTCACCACAGCAGTGGTGAATAATAAAATTCATTATCACGTCTCGGGCAGATGAATCACAACTCTCCTCACACGCTGCAGCCACAGGGTTTGTTTTTGCAAGTGAAAACAGTCTTGAAAATGATCACAAGTTTCATCTGGCTACTCTTTTAATATTCATGCAAATCGTCCCCTTGGTCTTTAATTGAGCTGATCAAAAGTTTCYGCTTTTGCTCGTGTAACCACCACTTTTAAATCTCTCCTCAAAACAACTTCCACCACCAAGGAATGCTTTGTCCATGTCCATCTCACATGGCTGGAGGAAAAACTTCCATCAAAAGGGAGGGAAAGCAACACAGAGAGCTTGGGACATGGGGTTATGGCCCATCTTTGTGGTGGATGAAAATAAAGTCACATTTAGAACTGAATTGAACTATTTGTTTAAAATAATCCACAAATTAAAAATCTGCTTCTGATCTTCACACTGCTCAGCTTAACCTTGGCTAAAAGCTTTTTTGCACAACATCTTGGAATTGCTAAAGTTGGGAAAAACCTCCAAGATTGTCGAGTCCAACCTTTGACCWAACACCCCACGCTCACTAAACCATGGCATGAAGCTTCTGAATTCTTYCAGGGATGGKGASTCCACCACTTCCCCAGGACCCTGTTCCAATGCTCCACCCTTTCTGTGAAGGAATTTTTCCTGATTTCCAGCTGARATGYSTWGCTATCCCTTTAGAAATTATCTCAATGTGTGCTGCTAAACTGGAATTTTGTGCTGCTCCAAGGCTCAGTTCAGGCCGTAGCGTGATAAATATCCAAACAGAACAGAACCCCCCCGAATTTATTACGTGAAATTAGGATGAAACACCTCATGGCAGTCCAAAACAACGATTTCAGGAAGCGCTCCCAATAAAGTGAGGCAATTATAGCCATATAAACAGGCAGTGATTAAAGATTTAACATGTTGTCCTGGACTCACAATACAGCCRTTCTGGAAACCAGGAATGAGCCTGTGGGATTTATAATTCCTTACAGAAAGCCTTCTCATTTACTTGGAAGAAATTAAGCCCATTTGATGGAGATATCATTTCAAAGAATGTACTRAAGCATATTAAGAGCAGTAGATTTTATTTTTTTAATTGGATCAATGGTAAATCCTATGAGAAATAATGAAAAGTTTTGGTTTATTTTTTTTTGTTTTTTAAAACAAAAAAACCTAACAAGAACCACTATGAATTTAACTGGAATTTTATAAAGCGTCTTTGGAATGTGCTTTATCAACCAATGTGCTGCTAAAACAACCATGGGGGGAGGAGATGGCCTCAAGGCCAGGCTGGACAGGGCTGGGAGMASCCTGGGACAGTGGRAGGTGTCCCTGCCCATGGCAGGRGTGGCACTGGATGAGCTTTAAGGTCCTTCCAAGCCAAATCATTCTGGAATTTCACAATTCCATGAAATAAACAACAAATAACCCCTTAATCTACAGTTAACATTACTGCACCWTTCCATTTTTCATCAGCTACTTCTTTTTGTCTGAAATAATTTAGAACTTTGGGGGGRAAAAAAAATCTGAGCCTTAATTTCAACATAAAGCACATCAAACATTCAAATGCAGCTCTGCATGGGAGTTGAATTCCTTCCACGTATTACGACAAGCTTGGTTCTGTCACCTCTATTCAAAGTAATCATCTGAGCCTAATCTTCCAAGGAATCCTGGCACTAGAAATGCAAAAAGGACTTTCAAAGGAGCTCCCTGAGTAACTCATTTGAGCATCAGTGCTTTTATTTAAGTAATAAAAGTTAAATAATTAAAGATACACAGGCAACTGCATATGCAAATGAATGTCATTGCAGGGYTCCAGACAGGTGTCACGCACCGGAGCTCCTCTGAAATTTCCAGGTGACAGCTCTTTATGTTTAGGCTGCTGATTATTTTGAAAATGTAGCTCTTAGGTGTTTTCGTGGGCTTATCTGCRAAATAAAGATAATCCTTGACTGCTGTAAAAATTAATACATTAAAAGGCTGTGCCATGCTCAGACAGCAGAGTACAAAATGTGTTTTGAAAGGATCAGAAATAAGACACCAGAAATAAGCACTTGATGGTTTTGGGGTTTGCATATTTTTAGGAAATTAAGAATTGATAAATCACAGATTTCAGAAAACTGGGAAGAACTGGGAGGTTTTCCTGAATGGGAAGAGAATAGTTCTGTTTTTCCACCAAATCTGATATATTGCACGGTAAAATATCTAAATCTAAATAAGAGTTATTTTTTTTTTTAATAAAATGGATTTCAGTCAGGCCCTTCCTCCTCCAAATTTCAGTAAAATCATTATTTTGACCAGTTGTGTCCTTCCTCCCCTGCATTACTGGCACAGCACCAGCTGATGGAACAGCTCTGCCCCCTCACATTTTCCAARTGAGCCAATAAATATTTTTCCAAGGTGTCCTYGTTGGCCACAAGAACATGAACTGGRCRTGCCAAGGTCTTTGRAACAARGGCAAACCAGMACAGCACCTTGGATCCCCCCAGACCTTGCCTGGAGAGGGAAAGTGGGAGATTAGAGATAACAGAAATGTTGGTTATGAAGGATTAATTCCACTGGACGTTTGCCTTCCCAAAGCTTAAATCCCCCTCCACCTCCCCCTCCAGCCTCAGTCACCGAGGGCTGGTGCAGCAGCAGCTCCTGTAAATAAACTCTGTGGGATGGATGGAAGGACAAATCCTTCATTACCTTTCAGGAGGGACTCGTTTGGTGACCTTGGTGGGGTTACACAACCCCGTTGTGCTCTGTGGGGTGAAATGAGGATCAGGCTCAGATCCATCTGCTGTCATCCGCCTCAGCCTTCCCGCTGGAACCATCCCAGGGCGGGGTGCAGGTGGATTCATCTGCCCAGGAGGGATCTGTTTTTGGGTCCCAATGTATAATCCTAAATGACAAACCCACTGTTATATGAGGGTAACAGGAAATGGYCAGTGCAGGTGACATTCAGCTCACCCCGGTCCCAATTGGTTTTACAGGGAGGGATCTCCTGGGATTTTGGGAAATGATCCATGGGAAGGAGTGAAAGGCAAACTCGARTGCTTTGGGAGTGGTTCCATGTTTGCTGCAGAGCAGGAGGGGTGGATGGGGATGTACCAGGTCTCCTTAGATCTTCTGCATCTCTCAAAACCCTGTGTGATCAGCCCTGGAATCCCCATCCTTCCTCCAAATCCAGCTGCCATTGAATCCCAGCATGAGCTCAAAGCCTCAAAAGCCTGATMACCCTTTCAGTGAWGATTTTTTTYCCCYTAGATTAGAYATTTTGWSACTGAAAGGGTGGTGAGGCACTGGAACAGGATGCTCAGGGTGKAGTCACCATCCCTGAATGTGACTTGGGGAAGTGGTTTAGTGGTGAACACGGTTGGGTTCATGGTTGGACTCGGTGATCTTTGAGGACTTTTCCAGCTTTAGRGGTTCTGTGATTCCATGAAAGTGCTCTGAAACTCAAGCATCTTRTCACAACCAGAGTGCAGCGATGTGAGAAAGAGATCACTGCCAAAATAAAACACCTGAATGTTTTGAATAGGRGAAATTCAACCCAATCACAGGTAGYGTCTGTCACCTGGATTTTCATTTCTCCTGGCATTCTCAAGCACTAAGAATAGTCCAATCTGAGCAATTATCTCCATTTTGCTGCTATTTTAATTTGGGGTGTTTTGTGCTGCAGTGAATACTGAGACATCACAATATTTTTAGATTCTGAAAAATAACATCACTCTGAGGCAATGGCACGAGCATTTGCATTTGGAAAATAGGACAGGTGCAGATGAAGCTGCAGCTGCAGGCAGAAAAAATTGTGGCACCAATACCTGGAGAAATACTTTAAAGTGTTTTGCTAGACCTGGCTCGTTGTAGCTTTTCCTTGCTGAGTGCACTCATTAAAGTCCTTCAAGGCACTAATTTTCCAAAGAGCTGTGCTTAATCCAAACCTTGCTGAGGTAAATCCTGTGGTTTAAACTAAATTCACAAATCTCCTGTGATAATTTTGCCAAAATATGCCTGAATATCCATTTTGCAAACATCCCCTTGCCTCACCAGAGGGAGGTGAGGAGCTGCCAGCCCAGTCCCACCACTCAGCTCTCCCCACAACTTTGCTCAAAACCCAAAAAAGAACRAGACAACAAGCAGCTGGAGCTTTCCAGCTTTTTTWTTATTTTTTTTCCTCTGGTTTGCTTGACCWTTTCATAGCTGGCTGAACATCACGAGGAAACTCCACACGGGCTCAGGCATGAGGATGGAGCTGATGAAAGACCCATGGCCTGAAGCCTTTCCCCCTGGATGCATTTTGTGCTGTCGATATACCTCACTCTACCCTATTCATTACAAACACTTCCCTCAAGTCCCCAGGTTTTAAATACCATGTGTTTTCACTTCAAAACCCAGAATAAATCTCAATTTATTCTTGAGTTTGGAGCTTTTGGGCTCCAATTTTTTGCCCTAAGTGAGTAAATCAATTTCTATTTAAGTAGTAGTGTCTTTCTCTCGCTGTTTGAAGCTGCAAGAATAGTTACACTGATTCTACACAGAACAAAATCACCTCATTGGGTACTTTATAGACTTTGGTACCAGCTGAGTCACTAATTTACTCTGTCAAATCAAATTAATCTTGTCTCAAAATTCACTCTGTTATGGCCAATGGATCAGAGATGAACTACAAGGAATTCATTGGGAGGCCATGCTCAGATTAAACAGCCTTTCACAGAAAAACACTTGAAGAAATTAATGGAATTACTTTGGCTACAGGGAAAGGTTCCCATTCAGAATTTACTTTCAGAGAAAGGCTTGGAGCTTTTCAGCTTTACTGCACAAAGTTTGGAAACCTCCAGTTGTGCAGTTTAGTTTAAATTCTAAAATGGAACTGAGACATCACGATACAAATGATTCCAAAGYGATCCTGTCTTAATTGTATGGAAATCAAAATACTGTTTGGAAACGCCAGAATTAGCTCAGCCAAAGCTAAATCCTTTGTACAAATCCTCTTCTCCAAACACTTGACTRCGCCACTTTGGATGCAGCCCAGCTATTTCTGTTCCAAAGAGCTTCGGTGCTCTGGGATTGTTTTCTCTTCAGCTCAGTAAAAGGTACGAGAACAAACAGGGGAGGGGAAGGAGAGCAGGCGAGGCGGGCGCTGAATCACCCGCTGATGCAAACAACGTCTCCGAGTTATTTTAGCACGCTGTCCCTAAGCTTAACCTCGTCAAAATTCCAGTCAAAACTTTTTAAAAAGGCATTTTTTTTCTAGGCCCTGGGTCATCTAATTAAAAAGTTTAGTTTGAAAGGARTGAGAGGGAGGTGTRTTCACGAATAAACTGTGGGCTCTGCTGGTGGATAAAGACAGGTACTGACAGGGGAAAGGAGAAATGATGGAACCACAAATTCCAGAGGAATTCCACCCTTTGGCACAGACTGGAACTGACCCAAGGCAGGGCTGAATCCCTGGGCTGAGAGAAAACAGAGACACAAAGAATAAAAAGGGGGGATGCACATGGATGGGGTCTGTATTAGGGAATTTGGGGAGTCTGGACCTCTCAAGCACCTCAGCAATGGGGAAAGTGAGAGGGAAATGGGGCCGGGAAATTGGGATAAAAAGGAGGCTGTGCCCTCCAGCAATGAGTGAGACCCCATGGAAATGCCCCATGGCCTCTCCCTTTATTCCAATAAACTCACAGGACTCCTCTGTCTCCTTTTTGAACATAAACCTCTGTTGTTTGTGTATTAATTTTCCCCACAACTCCTTCCCTTTTCCAGGGATAAGGCACAAACCCAAGAGGCACGACAGAAAGTTCACCCAGGCTGGCGAGCCCATGCTGCAGAGCTGGCAGGGCGCAGATAAATGGCAGAGCAGCGCTGGGCACAACACCCGGAGTGTTCCTTTTATTGGCAGCATTTAATGGCCCTTCCWCTCCTGGCCACGAATTAGAGGCGCTCATGTCTGACACTTCAGAAATTAGCGCGACACAAATCATCTGTTAAAGACTTTTTAGAGCGGTGACAACTGATTTCGGCTTGCAAGGGAGAAAATTAGTCTTTTGTGAGCATCCTTTCACAGGGGAGCTGGGAATGCAGCAGGAGCACTCAACCCTCCGCAGGATCAGAGCTTTAGTGTTTTATGCCGCAAAAGGAACTCGGAAGAATTTGCTTGAGGAGGATTTATAGAGATGTACTTTATACACCCAGTCCATAATACAGATGAATAGCTCGAGATGTTTACGGTATATTTAAGTACACTCGTGGGACCCATCCYAACTTGATTCTGTAATATCAATTTTGTTATATATTTGCTGTGGGGAAGATGTTAATAGGCTGTTAAAACAGTCACTAGGAGAAGGGAAAAAAATGAATCAAGCTCATAAATCCTAAAGCATCTGATTTCAGTTTTATGTTTATTTCTTTCACTAAGATATCGAAAAGGAGAGTTAGATTCCYAGTAAATCTTTTATAGGTTACACTGGTTTATAGTCTTAAAATGATGGTGTTTGGTAGTTAATTTTGCTGCTTGGCGAAAAAAAAAAAAAGAGGCAACATTATCCCTTTATCACGTCCTCAGCTTAACTGCACATTCTGCACCCACTGCTCTTTAAGGAATCATAACTTAGAGCCAGGATTTTCATTGCTCTCCCTCTTTCAAGTTTCCTTGAGGAAAACACTCCATCAGAATCCCACCTTCCAAGGAAAAAAAAATCTCTCCAGCATCTTCCATCCCAGTTCCTAAAGCATCTCAGAGYACATTTGGTAAGATTGGTTGGTTGGTGAGTGAACTGAAGGAATTGATCAGCCAGAAGGTAAGTCCAGGTGAAGGGGTAAACAGCTAAAGGTGAAATTCTCTTGTCTTTTCTTCCTTCTGACACAGAGCTCTGCAAAGCTGCATTTTCCCCATTTCCCTGCCCGGCTCTTCCTCATCTGCCTCATCCCAAAGCAGCAGCTCCAGTTCTTTGGCCCAAAGGGTGCTGAGGGCATTGCTGCATTTTCTGCATATTTTTAGTCCATTCTGYCTTGTGCTGAGCTCTGGCCAGAACTGTCAGGGGAGAATAAATTCCAATTACAATGTAGGTTCACTCTCATTTTGAGACACAATTTACCTGGCTGCATTTGGGGTTTTTCTTTAACAGCCTTTCAGGAGCCCTGTTTCTTTTCCCAATTCCACAGGAAGGTGGAAACCCCTTCATCCCACAGGAAATCCCAATACCTGGGGCTGCCTGGCTGCTGTGCACAAGGCACTTGGGTTTACTCTCTTGGGAGGCTCCTCTTGAAAGGAATTATTGATGTTTTGGGATAACCTTCTGTCCTGGACACCAAACTGCTTGGCTACCACTCTGRAAAGAGATTTAAATATTTGTGGGCAAGTTCATTCCTTGAACCTGCATTCTGTTCCTGTTTTTTTCAGTTTACATCAGGGATAATCCTGAGTGGATTCCAACACAAAGAAGCACAGCCTCCCCAAATTCAGGCCATGCCCTGCCTGCTATCACAGGAAAACACCCAATTTGGTGGAAATCAATGTTTATTCCTGAGGAAAGCAACAACAACTTCAGAGCCATCAGGGCCCTCATGCAGTATTCATTATTGATAAGTATTCAGGTCAGCAGTGACAGAAGAAAACACCACCTCCTTTGAAGCTCCGAAATTCAGTCCCCCCAAGCCAATATAAAAATCTCATTTAGCAGTGTTTGGCTGTTTGAGGAATTGGGGGGACTTGTCTAAACATGATTTATGAATTCCATTGTGCTTTTATGAACCACCTATGCTCTTATATCTCGTGACTCCCTGCACTGTCTTACGGCTCCCTTTTATTGTGTTGGGCCTCACAGTTCTTATGCTAAGGACCCCAGAGAATAGTTTTGGTACATCAACTCTTAAATAATTGATAGTTAAGGACTACAAGTTGCTGAATAGACCTGTCTGGGGAGAACAAACGACCTATGGCACTCAAGAAAAACCAGTTTTCTCCAATTTCCTTGCAGAGCCCTGGGATTTGAAAGGTTGTGCTTTAGCTAGGAGCAAAACAAACATGAGATATTAGCGAGGGTTCTTAAAAACACAGAGCCTGAGTCACTCACTGAAGGGACTTGGAAAGCAAGGCCACTCAGCAGAGAGTGGTTTTAGTGCTCAGCTGTGATTGCTAACTCAGAGCAAAGCTGGGCTTTGTCCTTACAAGGATCAGCTCCAGCTAAACTGTCCCAGTCCTGCCCCACCTCAGTTTCATCAGCAAAGCCAGAAGGGAAAAATCCCAGGTTTAGCAACAGAAGAATCCCTTGTGGTGAGACCTCCATTCCCCCCCAGATTTCATGTGTCCTTCTCCCCATTCTCAGCACTCTCCTCCTGGAAGCCTGGTGAGTTTAAATCCTGAGTTGTGAGAGCACATCGTGCAGTGCAAACTGGAGTGAGCATTGCAAAACCCTTGTGGCTGGGGATGGCCTCACACCCCTCTGCTCCCCATGGCAGGCCTGTGACAATAAAAGGAAGAAACCAAAATAATTCCACAGCCAAATGTCAATAAAAGTGCTTTTAGAACAAAGCCAGTGCAGAAACCCCCCCCCAAAAAACAGAAACTCAACGGGACCATCTGCAATCAAGGACACATTTCTGTTCATCTTCCCTTTCCAAACTTGTCAGAGGTGCAGTCATATCAGGGCCAGAAAGGTCCAAGCAGTACAAGTGACAGAGGGTAAAGGGCTTTAAAATCTGCTGGAGCATGGTTCTGCTGGACTGGCTGGGTGAGAKGACTCTCACGGTAAAATAAACAAATAATATTTCCTTTCTGACAGTTCATACAGGATTTTATGTTCCTAACAGGATTTCTGAGCCCTCCAGTCAGCTCCTGGAAGAGGCTGAGCTGACAGAACAAAGGCAGAGAGCAGCAGCAGAAAGCAGAGCGGGGATGATGAAACAGAGCTTGAAGCAGTGGCTGGGTTTGGCACGAGCATCTCCTCCGTGAGGGAACGTTCTTCTGTGCAAACTTAGCCAAGAGCCTTTTCATTTCAGCAAAGTGGGCCCATCTCTAACATCTTCATTTTCTGCTCTGAAATGGGATCATTTCGCCTCTCAAAACAACAAAAAAAAGTCTCTTCTCACAGTTTAACTGGTTCCACAAACATAGTTTGGTTTTGTAAGCAGGAGGATTTGCCATCTTGCAAGGAAATAAGGAATCCTGAGGTTTAAGGGAGATCCACGGTGGGGTTTTGTGAAAGCTTTGGAGATGCAGGAGACACCCAAAAGTGATCCCAAGAGAATTATTCCCAGTGAAGGAACTGCCACTGACCTTAACCCCACACAGAGAAGGTAAGGGTTTTGTCAGATTGCAAAACCTAAAATTGTGCTTGGGTAGAGAACAGTTGAGTTCTTGAAATGGATTCACCTGGCCAGCAAGGGAACGTGTTCCCTCTGCAGGGAAATTGGATTCATCACTGCCACTCTGGAGAATCTTGGAATCCCAGAATCCCAGAATGGTTTGGSTTGGGAGAAACCTTAAATCCCATCCAGTGCCACCCCTGCCATGGCAGGGACACCTCCCACTGTCCAAGGCTGCTCCCAGCCCCAATGTCCAACCTGGCTTTGGACTTTCCAGGGATCCAGGGGCAACCACAGCTGCTCTGTTGGAAGTGTTGTAGCAGGACAAAACTTCATCCACTTCCATAGACAAATACACTGCAAATATTCCAAGAAAAACCAACAGGGCTTGGCCTTTTTATCCCAGCTGATAACCTGAGCTAAACRAAACATTTGAAATGCATAATTCTGGGGTTTCTCACATCTGCTGCAGCATTCCCCTGAGAAGGTTGCAGGCAGGACAGAATTACATTTGTATTTATAATGGTGCCTCGTGTAACATGTAAACAAGAAAAGTCCACCCAAAAAATAAACCCTATTTGCTCATAGCAGCGTGTTAACAACTAAAWCAGCCAGCACTTTGTGAGGGAAACAGCTAAGAGCTGTTTGTCAGATAATTTCTAAAGYAGAAGCTTTGGAGTGGGTTAAAACCCACAAGATTATGACAAAAATAAGTTCAATCAAGACAAGAATCCAAAACGAGTCCTGCAAACACCTTTCAGATCATTTGATGCGTTCTGCAAACAGAATTAATTTTGGATGTTTATTTTTAACAGTTCCTTTGTGTAGCAAGATTCGGATGATGGAGTGGTGGGAAACAAAATATGAATAGCAAATAACGATTGGAAAAGTACATAAAGAYGCATTTAATAGTGAGGGAACATTTAAAAATAGTAAGTTAAGGCAGACATCTGCACAGAATGCTGTGCAGGGTGACATCAGCTGCCACTAGAAAGGGTGAGATAATCTGAAGTTATTTATACTCYACAAAATGATTGCTATTTTGAGGCAATTTCAGGAGAAATGTATGCCAACGTTATTTTGCAATGACTTTGTTTTGGTTGTGTCGGATAATTCCTGCAGATATAACAACCACTGCTGGGAACATTCCTGTTTCCGTGCTGCTGCTGAATACCTGAGCTGCGACTCAGGGAGCAAATGGGATCTGTCAGAACTAAAAAATAGTTCTTCCTAAGAGGAGCAGGAATAGCTGGGTCTAATGATGAACTACTGGAGAATTTGATCATCCTGTTCCAGTCTCGTTGGGGTGTGATTGACTCATGGACTCTGAGCCATTATTCCTCCAGAATTTACAACAGAGAACTCCCGTCCCAGGTAGAGCTGTGGGTGAGTTTGGCACTTGTTATTTACCACTAAGGGGTGATTTTACTGCCAAGTTCCAACCCCAGTCAGCCCAGCAGAGCGAGTTTCCCCTTTTAACTAAGATCCCACGACAGCAATTAGTAAATAACCCCTCTTTTCACACCCAAACGTGAGCAGAGACACCGAGGTCACGGGCAAAGAGCTCTGCCGTTCCTCTCAATTTGAGCAATTATGAAAGCAAGCACAGGCAGGGGTGTTCTGGCATCTTAATGGAGGTTTGATCCTGATTCCAGCACGTTGGAGAGCGGTGCCTCGAGCTCTGCGTGCCTCGCAGCACAAAGGGAAGCAAACAGCGCTGCGATGAGCGCAATTCYGGAATTCCGGCCGCCCAGCTGAGCTTTTCTACAGCCCAAAAATGCAGAATTCATCCTAATGAACACAACTACRGCCACAGACAAAATCTGTCCCATTTATCAGGGCCCGTGCAGGATCTGGCTGAGGTTTTTGTGGCTGTAACTCATGCCCAGCAAGCCGGTTCCACTCGGGAGCCGCGGAGCTGGCAATCAATTTCCCACCGCGATTTGGGTTGAAAGCTGAGTCTAAAAAGGAAAGTGCTAATATATTACAAGAACGTCCTAAATCTGTTCAGCAGGGCTGACAGATCACATTAAAACACGTGCCCTTAAGCTCTGGGTGACGTGGCAAGTGACTTGTGATACATGATACCACTATTGACCTTTGAATTGGACAATTTATAAGAGAAAAAAACAGGATTTTTTTTTTGCCTGGCACATAAGGGGGAAAGCTTCATGCTGACATCATAAGGAAAGTAGTCTGTGAAGCTAAAATTTCCAATTAATATAAGGGAACCACAACATTAAATCACAATATTAAAACAAATTCTCTCTTTTTTTTTTTTTTTTGTTGCTGGTGATTTTGATTTAAAACAGATGAACAGCAGTGACCCATCCTGATGCTGGAACAGTTTTCACATAAACACCCTCCAGCTCTCAGTGAGTTCCCAAGAATCCCAGAATTTTCATGGCAATGCCACAAAATGTTTCCCATGGAATGGTCAGTGCTGGTTTGAAKRAATCCTCCARAAGAAAACATTKTTWATGACATAGAATTTWGTTTACTWCAATGAATATTTAGTGTTAAGTGAMATAAAGAAGARTCARGAATGAMCTTTTGGGAAGTTCTCATCCTRCAGGTGAATTTCTTCATGGGGAAYWTTTTYGTGCTGGTTTTATGGCTGAATTTGATGATCTTAAAGGCCTTTTCCAACCATATCAATTCTGTAATTCCAGTCCTTCACAGCTCGTTTGGGGCAATACTGCACAGAGAAAACAAACACAATATTTACCACAATAAGCAATTTTATGGATCTTCTCATTCCTTCCATTTATAAAGCACCAAGGGCTGTGTTTGAATTCACATTTCTCCAATAATTGAGGCAAACCRTCTGCCTGGAAGAATCTGGAGATTGCCTTGGGTCAGGGTTATGGGGGGCACCTTCTCCAGGGGCCCAAGTGCCCATCCCCAGCCCTGCTGATTGTCTGCCTCTGCCTGGAGAAAARCACAAAGAGAGGAGCCAGACCAGAGGGCGCACAGATGGCACACTGAGCATGGCCCAGGCCTGGAATTGCAATGCCAGGAGCAGGGGGAAAGACATGGAGCAGGTCCAGAGACATTCCAGAGGCATCAGCAGGACCAGCAGCACCAGCTGACCACTGGCTTTGGATCAATCCCTGCACAGAACATAATTGTGGTCTTGTCCTGAGTCCAAACAAATCGAGAGGCTTTTACTGAGAAACACTTGAGGAGAAAGAGTTCAATTTSAGCTGATTTTGAGCGTCAGAACACCAAACACTGGGCAATTACCTCTGATCACATTGCAGCCCCATGCCCAAAAGCAGAATCCAAGTGATTAGCGATGCTGGTTTCGCTCCTGTCTCAGCTCTCATTGATGTAAAGTGGGAACAGCATGCTGAGTTTCATCAGTGGAACGCTAATAAGGCATTACCAGAATCAAGTGGATGATTCAGGGTGTGTTTTGAAGGCTGGGCACACTCATCCTGCTYGCTCCCACTTTCAGCAGCACCAAAMTGGGCCATKCYCACTGAAATCAGGGAAGCCACAACAATTCTGCACAGCTGAGCCCACGGCCTGTGTTCTCAGAAAACACAGATTAGAGAACAGAGCTCGAGAAGTGAATCACACTTTGTTCTAAGGGGAAGCTCTGCTCCTGTCAAATTCCCTGCCTGCAGTGTTTTTACAGGCCATTTCAAATTTTCTCTCTCAGTTTTCCTGTTTTTTAAAGCACAGCTTGTGATCCTCTCGCAGATTTTTTTTTTCTGCCTGCGAAGATGGGAAAAAGAAAAGGATTGCAACGAGACTTCTCTCAGATTGGTCTGCCCTGGATTTAAAAGCCTTCAGGAAACATTTTGAGGTAATCCAGAAAGATTGAGGAGTACAGATGTACCTCCCAGGATGCGAGGACTAATGCATGTAATAACTGTATTTCTTTAAAATGACTTTCTCAGGCAGAGTTAAAGGCGTAGATGTAACTGAGGGATTGGACTYGGGCCAGCTTGTAATGGCTCTGCTGTTTATATTTTTTTTTTTCCCTTATCCCCTTCAGCAGAAAGAGCAGAACAAGCATTTTACTAAGAGATTTAAGGTTTGCTTTCATTCCATCTCTTRCTCAGCCCTCCTGCCCCAAACATTGCTGGGTCACACAAATCAAAGCTTCCACTGCCTGAACCACAGCAAGAGCAGAAAACCCTCTGCTCCAGCTCTTTTTTGCCTTCTCTGTCTGCTAGGAAGAAAGGGAAGATAGATAAGACAAAGTGCTCATCAATATTTTAGTATTAATATATCAAAGTAGAAAGAGTAAAAAATTGTAGGTTATCCAGAGTGCAATTTAGCGGYGGCCACTCTGTCACCAAGGTGACCGAGATCTGCCTCATATGAAAGTTATTTTCTTAACACTTTTATCAAGAGGCTGTGGAGCAGAACATGAAAAGAGTGACTTTATTGTGTTTTTTCACTGTTTTTCATACAAACACAGGTTTTGCTGCTTATCCRCTCCTCCTGCCCTTATTACACTCCRAAKTATGGGATTCAAGGCTGCCCTACAACYTCTTTTCAGTCTTTATTAAACTCTCAAGGAGAAAAGTTTCTCCTTAGATGGCTTTTCTGACAATAAAATACTCACACGGAGCTCAGAGGAAAGTCTGCACCCCTGCTCTGGGTGTTTTMAACTGTTCAAGGATGGCACTGCCTGCTCCTGCCCCTCTCCTGGAAAACACAGACCAAACACAATCCTGTGGAAAGGGAAAATGTCTCATCCAGCACGTGAACCAGAGTGGAAAACRGGAGTGTGGCTTCCCTGCCTCTGGATTTTATCCATTTCCAGTTTTCAGGGTTTTTCCAKCCAGCAACCTGCTGCACCAACCTTTGGAACACCAATTTATGCAATATTTAAGATTTATTTCAGCTCTGTGCCTCAAAAGCCTCAACAGCCAAGCTCAGAAGTGATTCCATGATACTTTAGTTACTATTCTCATCCCAGTCTCTGCTAAGACAGTCCAGCAGCAGCTTTGAGCCCTGGCTAAAAGGACAGACTGTTTTTCTCCTCTTTTTATCCATGGGATTTCAGCTTATTTCCCAGAGCCTGCCCCTGAGTTAATTCCTGCTTTTTGAAATCCACACTGCAGAACACAAAACTTGGCCCCCTTCCATTATCTTCCAGAGTAATTTTCAAGGTTAACCACGGGAAAAGCAGGTGAATTATGTGGAAACCATCACCTGCAAAGCCCTTTTTTCAGGGGCTCTCCCCCATCCTGGCTGTTTACTCAGCCTGTGATGGGCACTGGGCGCTCACAGAAAATCAAAATATCAGAAAATCACTCCAAGAATTCAGATTTATGCAGGGCAATAATAACCAGCTCACAGCGAGGTTAGCACGGAGCAAATAGAGACGAAAACTCTGCYTTGCTGCTGCCAAAACCTCTGGCAAACAAAACAAGCCCATAATGGGATCCTGCTCGTGAAAATGCTTCGGGGTTCCCGTGTTCCTGAGCTGGGAGCATCATAAATTAAGGGGTGGATGCTTAGGACAAAACCCTGTGGGATACCTGARCCAAGGCAACAGGTGGAGAAATTGAAAACAAATTGATAGCCTTGGGAGAGGAAATATTRGAGGGGAGCAATTCCAGAGCCAGCCTGTCTGGGATGAAAGGCATGAGAGGCAGTGATGATTTGCATCGGTGCAGCACCGGGAGAGGGGTCAGGAGGGGTCCCAGAGCTTTTCACAGCCATGGAACAGCAGAAGGTAAAAGGGGAAAACACAACCCACGTCAAAATGCAGAGCCAGACAGCAGGAGTTGTGTTTGAAGGCAGGAGTTGTTTTGTTGTGTGGGGGCAAAGAGGAGGCAGCTGCTTTGGATCCCAGCCTCTCTCAGCCTCCACACTGAGCTCTGAGGAACTCGGGTCAGGCCAGTTTTGTGTCCTGAGGTGTCCACAGCAGCCCTGCAAGCCCAGCCTTGCCTGATGGATTTATTCTGTACCAAACAGGGGAGGAGATCCCTGGTTGCACATCCTGCCTTTTCTCCCTGTTTTTGTTATTTTACCTCTGCCCTCTCCCAGCCTGTGTGGTTATCCCAGCTCTACTCCAGGCTCAGTGCAGCACAAAGGGACACAAACCATTCATTTTCAGTTTTATTCCATTTTTTCCTGACACAAACAGGCATTTGAGCYGCTCTGCCTCCCCTGAAAGCTACACCTGATGTACAGATCCTGCAGAATCAACCAGTGACAGCTTTAAATTGTGACCTTTGGTTGAATTCACCTTTCTGGGACAAATCTATAATTACCTGCAGCCCCACAGCTCTGCCTGCTCCGTGTTGGTCTCTCTCAGTGCTGTGTGCATTGTTGTCATTAAGGTTCAGAAAATGCCACACTCCAAAACTGGCTGCTCATATTATGGGAGTGAAAAATGAGCCCATGACAAATTTCCCAAAGGTTTTCAGCTTTTCCCTGTGGGCTGGAACGATCCCAGGGTGTGGGATACGGGAGGTGTCATCTCAGCTCTGAGCTCTTTCCATCCCTTGGAGGAAAGGGTGGCTTTGGGCAGGAATGGGAGGAAATGGGGTTGGAATGCACCACTGAAGGTGGRAAAGAACTCCAGGATCATCAATTCCAACCGTCAACGGTCTCCCCTAAGGAGTCAGGAGCTTGGCACGGGAAACACGAGCACAAAGTTTCTCCACAGGAAAATCTTCCTCACAGATGCACGGGGAAAGCTTAATATTGTGCAAGCAGCTCTCCAATGGAAAATGCCAGGGAAGCACTCCCTATAATTACAATTTCAGCACTTGAGAAGCTTGGCTGTGTCATAGCAGTGGCTCCATTAAGTTGAAATGTGGGATTGCTCCTGATGGTGCGTTGGTTGTGAACAACACCATCAACCATTTGCTGGGCTGCTGGAAACGTGCTGATTATGGGCACAAAGCACATCATTTCTTTCCTTCTGAGCACTGAGGCTCAACACATTCACTGGTGTGGGCATCAGGACAGCTCCTGCCTTTTTTTAATGCGATTTTATGTCATTTATYATTCACTTCCAAAGAGCAGCACAGGAATAGGTGCTTCGGGAGCCTGCCTGCTTCCCAGGAAACAAAAAAAAAACAAAAAAAAACCCCAAAAAAACATTGCAGGTGAAATTGCCACGGCTTTCACTGGCTGCTGGGGAAGTCAAAGCACTTTGTGGGACAGCAGAGAATGGAAATGAAGCAGCCAGGAGGCCCCTGGAGTCCTGCTTGGAGGACTGCACTGATTGGAAAAACTTGGGATTCAAGAGATTCTGCAAAAACTTGGCTGCAGACAAGAACTGATGGATCAGGCAACTCCTGCWGGGCTTKGGAGCCATTCCCCTCTGCTTTTCYTGMRCAGGGAAAGAGCAGGGGAGCATTTKTRGGTGACAATCTGRGCACAAGAGCAGTCCCCACCTCTGCTGAGATGGGTGAATTGGGCAAGGGAATGATTTAAAACCACTCCTCGTGTTACAGAGCTCCAGCACAGGCTGAGGGAGGAGGAGAGTCACCCTCTGCTGCTCTAAAAGCACAAGCAAAAGACAGGGAAAAGAAGCTTGCTTGCCCATGGAATTAAAGGTTGCTCCCCTGCCTTCTGAGCAGAAGAGAAAATATTGGTCAACTGCTTTTGTCAAACTTCAAATCCAGAGAAAGAAATTTGATAGTAAGATTTTAGTGGCTCTTTTTCCAGGATGGWGTAGCGACATACCCATAAAAAATGAGAGGCTTTCAATGCGGTGACTCCAACCTAAGTAAGTTTGATTCTTTCATTGTAAAGAATGTAAAAACAAGAGATTTTCAGAGCACAGCTTTGAGAAAATGTTGTCTCTGGCTGATTTCCTGAAGCACACTTGTTTTTAGCTGATTATTTGCCATGCCATGGAGCTGTGACACTCAGCTGTTACCTCTGTACTTAGACCCAAAATATTGCGAAATTCAATTTATTATAAAAAAACAGCAGTTACGTGCACTGTGCAGTCAATCCCAACGTTATTCCTTAGCCCAAACCCTCAGTGCTCTGAATCTGGGCTCACACAAGGACACCTGAAGGTTTTACATTCAATATTTCCTAACCCAAAAAGAGAACAGCCAGCACTGCTCAGTAATGCCCCCAAGCCAAAGTCTGACAGAGACCTGCTCTGTTCTGTGCCCAAATGTTAACCCAGAGTCACACAAACCCTGCCCAGCAAAGCCAGCAGCTCTGACACTCAGGGCAGCAGGGAAAGAGGAATTTTTCACGGGCAGGACCCCACACGAGATTTGCTGGTGCAGCTCGGTTTGGCATTGGCGTTATCCTTGACAAGATAAATCAGATTAAAATCTGCAAGTAGCCACCGGGTCTGGAGTTTGCTGAGAGTGAGGGAGTTCTGAACGGGCTCATTTTGGCCACTCAGCTGGACCAGGGACCCTGGGGGAGAATAAATCCACATTGAGCTGCTGGRAGGAGAGATAAATCTCCTCTGACTGGATGGCCACCAGCCATTAAGTGGGTCCATAATAAATGTTAATCATTTTGGACCTGATGGAGGATTAAAAGAGTCAGAGTTACTTTTGTGTTTTAAGCTGGGAGAGGCTGAGGATGCCCTGGCATTGATCTGTGCAGGAGCCAAGTGGGGTTTGAGGTGGGATTCACACAGCCCAGAGCAGCTCCAAGAAATGAGACTTCAACCATACCCAAATCCTTCCTAAAACACATTCCTTGCTTTTCCACATTCCAGCTTCATGCAACATTTTAGCTCCATATTTTAGCTCCCTTTACAGATTTTTTTTGATCATTCAGCACTGTTACGCTCCTTTAAGGCACCTTTTGAGCTTTTTCAGGGACAGCAGTGCAGGAGGAATAGGAGGTGGGGGTGATTTAATGCCCTTCAAACATTGGATTCCATTCAGTAGATCCCATTCAGTAGATTCCATTCATACTGCTTCCTTCTCCTGACAAAATTATCCCAAAGTTTCATGAAGCAGCACAAAAAAACCAAACCAAAACAAAAAAAAAACATCCTCCTAGTCTGTTAAACTTTCAAAAAATATGCAATTAAGGTGATGATTTCATCCATTATTTACCCATTTGTGGAAYGTAAAGTCTCAGACCCCTCTTTGGGTGGCACTGGATATTTCTGCAGTGATGATCACCCAAATTCTGTTACTCTGCAGAACCTCCCTCCCTACCTGTGATCAGCAGATCTATCTGCACCAGCTCTWAGTTCTGCTTTCCTTTCTCTCACAAAATTCCTGTTATGAAATAAATTTGTGTGGAATCACAGCCTTTGTTTTATGGGAATCTCTYGGTTTCTGCTGCTCTTTATCCCTCACAGAAGTGATAATCCTTCCTTTGTCACCATTGTGCCACAGCCCAACACAATGTCACAAATGGGATTATGACTTCCCTCAGAAAACAAACATCTGGATCCCATGAATCCCTACAGAACAAAGGYCCTGTTTTCATGCAGATCAGTTCAGTAATAAAAATTAAGAAGAAACCCATAAATCCTCCAGAAATACGCTGCAATGGATGAGCAGAATTCCCTCTGGATGAGGGGAATTGTCATTGTGTGTTCCCATGCTGCATCAGGCAGGAGATTTCAAAAGAACAGATTCATTTTCATTGAAAGGTATCCATTTTAAATGAATTTAAGCCTTTTATTTGTGACTGCTGCCAAAAGCTTTGTGTCCTGTGACAGCCATTTCCACTGAGCTTGACCARTTTGCATCCAAAACTAATTGAAAACATTTGGGGGGTTTTGTTTGTTAAAATATAATAATCTTTAAAAATTACCRTGAAATAGAAACATTCTGATGAAAATCCCAACTGTGAATCTTTAGAATTTTTTTGTGATTTCTACTAAACAGATATCCCTAAAATTAACAATATTCTTTATTCTAGAAAAGGATTAAGGAATGTTTTGTTGGTATTTTTAGGATGATTATTATGAAAGGGAATGGAAGGAGTTTCAGGGCCTCACCACCTTCACAGGGAAGGATTTCTTCCCAAAATCCCATCTGCATCTGCCCATCACCTTCATCACTGAAGAATGCCCAATTCTATAGATTGGATTTACAGTCTGTGCACACTTTTCCAAAGTTCCCACCAAATCAGAGACAAACACAGCACACAGGCCATGAAAATCCATTTTTAGGGGAGAGATTTATTYTATGAATACTTCTGTTTTCTTTTTTTTGATGCACATGAAATCTTCATTTTCTGTTTCACTGGAAGGCAGCACACAGATCTGACAATTCTTGATTTGACAGAAAATACTGTTTTCTCAAGACCAACATACCCACAAACATAGATTATGTTTGGGAAATCCCTCATCAAGAACTGTTCCAAGCAACAACACATCTGTTCTTATTTACAGACATAAAAAAAGATGCAGCTCCCAATCAACAAGCAGAGTCATTAATTCTGATTTACACTTTGCAGGCTGTAAAAGTGTTTTAGAGGCCACCCCCTCCCATACACACAAACTCTCCCCACTCTCATTGTTTCAGAAAAACTTAAACTCTTGTTGGAGAAACACTTATTCTGTCCTTGGCCAAATTTTTCTCAATGATATTTTCACCTCAATAACTGAAATCTTGTTTATGCCTTTGAATTCAGCCTGGTTTGCATTTTAAAGTGTTTTTTTTTTTTTTTGTGTGTGTGTACACCATTAATTGAAGGGGTTCAAACCACAGATTAATGGCTCCCCCAGTCATGTTGCAATTTTGAGCATCTTGACTGTGCTCACAGAAGAGGCAAGCAGATTTCACTGCCCAGAGCGTTTGCACAGGTTCATCTCCAGCCTTCAAATCCAAATGCCGAGATCCAGAAACTCCCTCTGGGCATGAAACATGTGAATACTTTGTCTTTTTAAACAGCTGAGAGAATTTATTTTCATGCTTGGGAGATAATCAGGATCTGCCTGGCTCAGAATTTGGATGAGCCGTTGCTCGTGAAGAGCTTTGTGGTGTTTTTAATGATCACCAATGATCGTTGTGAATATTCTGCTCCAAGGAACAGCTGATCCAGCATGGTCCTACACAGATGGCACGAGGAGGAAAAGGTGAAACTGGACAGTCAAAAGTCATTAAGGTTAGAAAAGAACTCTAAAATTTGGAGTTCGAACATCACCACAGCACCACCAGGATTTTTGGCACCAAACCATGTGACAAGTGACATAATCAGATGTTTTCTCAACTCTTCCAGAGGATGGGACTCCACCACTTCACTGCTCAGTCTGTGCTAGAGCTTGACAACATTTTTCATGAAGAAATTTTTCCCTCTGTCTGATCTGAACCTTCCCTGGTACTACCCAAAGCTGTTTCCTCTCCTCCTGTCWCTTGGGAAAAGGGACCAACTCCCACTTCACCCCACCTTCCTTCCAGGCAGTTTTAGAGGTCCCACACTTTGGAGGGTCTCACTTCCCCACCAGTACAGCCTGGTTTGCTCCCAGAGACTCACAGAATCCATGCTTAGGCAGTTAAAAGTGTTTTAGAGATGCAGACACTGAATAATCAAATTAAACACATTTAGTGATGGTCACAGAACAGATTGGACACGTGTTTATTGCTGAGCACCAGCTTTAACCCCCAAAACCTGCCTGGCTCCACATTAAGCMGAAGCAGAGAGCTCTACAATCCCAGTGGGAGGAGATGCTGTGAATTTTCAGAGTCTGGAGCCTGCAGAGCAGCAGAAAAAGTTTGAGATTCCTCAGACAAACTCAGCCTCCCCAGGGACAGCCTCACTCAGGAGTGCAGCAGGTCATGGCTCCACCCGAGACTGACGAGGTAATGACTCAAAAGCACCTCAGAAAATGTAAATATTTGGGAAACTGGCAGGTTTAGGGAAAATATTTCCCCTAAACAGGAGGAGGAAAGAAGCAATGTACATTCCACCTGTTTCTACCTGTATTTCTTGGTCTAACTTAATAAGACAAACAATATTGGAAGAGATTTACCATTTTTGTCCCTTTTTTGGCAGGTATTAAGCTCTGAAGTGCTGCTGCTGGCCTTTAACAAAAGTTGAAAAGGCTGAAAACAACATTCACTCCTCAGCAAGAAACAGGGGAACTGAACTACCTGTCTCAGTCAATTTTCTGGAATAAACTAATATGGCATGTTGAGATATTTAATATCTATAGGAAAAAAAAAAAGGAATTAGGAACCTAGATATTGGGAAGAAATTCCTCCCTGTGAGGGTGGGAGGCCCTGGCACAGGGTGCCCAGAGAAGCTGTGGCTGCCCCTGGATCCCTGGAATGTCCCTGCCCATAGCTGGATGTGGAAACAAAAGATCTTTAAGGTCCCTTCCAACCCAAACCATTCTGTGATGATTTTATTCTCAGGAAAATGAGACAGAGTTTGCATCCAAAGCTGCTGCTTTTGTCCTGCTGGGAAGCTGGAATGCTGTAGGTAGTGAACACCGTAAGATTTTATGAGAGGATAACTAGGAAACAGCTTTTATTATTCCAATAAATACCATTTGCATTCAGACAGCACTAAATAATGTCCACAAACACACGAAAATAGAGTCACTGGCTGAGAGAACTCACAACGGAAAAGACAAGTTTTATTTACTTTTTAGAAACCTTTTAGTTCCTTAAAGCAGCAAAATATGATTTCATAATTATTACCTTATGCTGTCCTGACATTTACATTACCATACAGTGCTGAAAGCCAGAAAATGCCAACTGTTCTGCAGAGGATTTTGTTCTCTGCAGGGTAAAAATCTATTAACTGCATTCAGACCTGTGTATATATTATAAAAAATAATAAAAAAAAAAATCACTGGTGGATTGCAGGATTGGGAGAGCTCGGAGGCTGAGATCTGTGTGGAATAGGAAGTTATGGATCAAGGAATGATGGGGAATTGGGAAGGGTTAGAGGGGTTTTATGAAGTCTCATTTTCCAGGGATGGGTGGCCTGTGCTCAGAAACTGGGCTGAGAAAGGGATGGAAAAATGTAAAAAAAAAAAAAAAAAAAAAAAAATTCCTGTTTTCCTATATAATATATATATAGGAATATAAATTCCTTTTATTGGTGCAAAGGTCTAAGCACTCCTGGAAATGTGTGTATGTCTGTAAAATGGCCAAAAATATGGCACTGTTCTGATTTGGCACCATTTCCTGCTGCTGCCCTGGATCCCTGGAATGTCCCAGGCCAGGCTGGACGGGGTTTGGAGCACCTGGGAAGGTGTCAGGGGTGGAAGTGGATGATCTTTAAGGTCCCAACCAACCCAAAGATCCCACAGGAAGCCTTTCCCTCCACTGGAGAAGGGTCAGTGAGCAGYGATGGGAGGAGGCTTTGTCAGACAAAGAGTTTGGGAAGATCCACGGCAGCAGCTCGGGATGAGGAAGGCATTTCTGCATTTCATACAGTCCCCGCAGAGTGAAGGAAGAGCTCAGCCAGGAGCTGGTTCCCTACAGGTCCAAGAGTCTAAAAATGCCCTTCCCTCCATCCCTGTCCTCCTGTGATGGGAAGGGACAATGTTGTGCCTTTGTGTCCAGGCAGTTCTCTCTAAATCAGAAAGTAATTTAAAGCTGTGGTCCTGCCACTCCATCAGGCTGTGGAGAGGCCAGCACAGCCTCATTAGAGATTAAAATCACAAATTAAGGTTTCTGCTCTCATTGACTGAGGAGTTTCCATCAGAGATATTTCAGAGCAGAAACCTGATTTTTGTGCTCTGAATTTTTGTGCAGGAGCCCTGTGTCCCATCCCAACACTGTCTGCTCTGGCAATAATGGGAAATTATCCACATCATCCACACCAAACTTGTCAGGACATCACATTTCCTTGTCTTCTTATTTTTTGATTAATTGGTTGGATGGTCAGAATGGTAAATTCAGAAGCTGCACTGCTTCCACAGCACCTCAGTGTGAGAGAAATGGCTTCATTCCGAATTTAGAAACACAGAACTTTTTGAAAACAAGGATAAATGAAATTTTCCTAACATTTAAATCCCTAAGTTTACAGAGAAAACACCACTTTGCAGGTAAAGATGATTTATACAATTAAAAATACTCATGTACTATTAATAATCCTAATTTGCATGAGTATTAGGTCATTTTTATGTAATTAGCCGAAGCAGGAGGATTTTTGTCAATTAAACTAATTGTTTTGCACACTAGGTGTGGAGTGAATATTGATCTTTTTTAATTCAGCTCCCTTACATAAGCAAATGAGATCTAATTACATCCTCAGCACATCATTACTCAGTTATTGTAAATTACAGATTCCCTCACACAACAGCGCTGCCTTCATGCTCCTGCTCTTCAAGAGACTCTGCTTCATTTGGGAACTTCAAACTCTGCTTTCCATCTGCCCATTCAGGACAAATTTTCATTGTAGGGTTTGTCTCCTCACTAGTTAAAGTAACATAAAAGTAAAAATTCTAGAGGGATGAAGGAAATGCCCCAAAGAACACCAAAACCAGGCAGAAGAGAGATCAGGGAAGCAGTGAYAGCACCAAGGCACAAATCATGACAGGACTTTCAGATTAAATAACATTCATCTCAATTTTGAAAATTAATCTGTGCTTTTGGCTTAAGGAAGGTTCAACAAACCCAAAGATTTTCGCAGGTTTAGCTGTGAGATTTTTGCTTTTATTGATGCATTTTTTTGTTTTACTATTTTCATTTGTTTTGATTTTTAATGCCCCTACATCAGGGCAGGRGAGCGAAAATTATTTGTCCTGTTTTACCTGCAGCAAATTCCAGACTCTGAAYAGCTGAAAACCCCAAAWCCAAAGCAAAAACAAGTGCGTATTCCTGTTCCCAGTGGCTGTTTTTATTATAATGAGACAGAAAAATGATCATCTGTCCCCAACCCCACCTCGTCCCCAGCCCAGACCACCGAGTGCCATTGCTGGAAAATAKACCYRTTTAAAAATTATTTTATACCATTTTAGTCAAAGATTTTGTAAAATTTTTGAAACTGGTGAGCACGTCCAGGCCTTCCTTGGACACCTCCAGGRATGKGCACTCCYTGGGCAGCCCCTGCCAATGCYTGACCCCACTTTTATGGAGAAATCTTTCCTGATGCCCACCCTGACACATCTGGAGCCCCTCACCCAGATATTTTCCCTCTGCTGCTGCTCTGAAGCTGCAACAGCTCCAGTGATTATTCACCCACAGGGTTAATTCGTGCATTCTATCCAAAATAAAGAAATCTCTGAGAATTTGTTGTTCCAGCAGAATTCTGAACGTTTCACGAGGAAAATCGTGGCAGGCTGGAGGAAACGCTCCTGAGGAGAAGTCCCCGGGAACAACAATGTGCCTTGATGCCGTACAAATTGCTTCCCTTTAAAAAGTGAGAAATGAACAGTACTTAGGCTTGATGGATTGTTTGTTCTCCTCACTTGTTAAAATTCTCTGGTGCTGCGGATGGGCCATATGGAGCAGAGCTGGTGGTGTCAGAGCCCAGATGCCAGCTGCCTACATTCTTCTTGCGACTGCATCTGGATTTCTCAGAGCTTTGGATTCGGGATTAAAAGCAAAAAAAAAAAAAAGCTAATTT
>NW_026623630.1:575350-580454 GCF_030028575.1 Malurus melanocephalus
GGAGGTAAAAGGATTCAACACTTTTCTCTGCCTTTACTGATCCCACAGCCAGAACTCACCCAGTGCAGCTGGGAGGTGAAACACATTCACTGTGGCATGGCCAGAGAGGGTTCAGGGGAGAGCATTTATTGCTCAGCCAAGTGGAGCTCCCAGCACTTGCAGAATCAGAGAGAGAAGCTCAGCTGGCGAGCGGGAACTTGTTAAAGCACCATAAAACAGTCGTGTTCAATTTGTACCACGAGCCTACACAACCAGGGCGGTGGGAAGGGAAAAAAACCCTTCAGAACAAACAGTCTACCATCAGCTAAATTTAACCAGCTCAGCAGGCTCGGGGCTGGRGAAAACACACTTTCCCAAGAGCACAATGACTGAAAAAGCCACTGGATTTGTTCTCCCTGAGAAATGGGAGCAGCTGAATTTAGGGTCTCGGTCTGGACCTGATGATTCTTGTTAAATGTGAAAAGAGAGCCTTTCATTCCCCAGCTAGAGCAGACACAAAAAGCAAGAGGACAAGAAGAAATGGCCTGAAGTCGAGCCAGGGGATGTTCAGATTGGATATTGGGAGAAATTTCCTCTCTGAAGGGGTGGCCAGGCATTGGAACTGCCCAGGCAGTGGTGGGACTCCACCCTGGAGATGTTCAAAGTGGAGATAGAGCATTGGAGACATCGTTCAGTGCTGGGTCATGGTTGAACTCGATGATCTAAGAGGGTTTTTCCAACCTTAATGATTCCCTCATCAAAAAAATAATTCAAATATTTAAGCCTCTCCAGTAGAAATGTATAACTTATTTAGAAGAGTGAGAACCACCCTCAAACCCAGCTTGGACAAGGCTGATAAAACCAACTGCCAACGAACTGCAAATGGCTCTAAAAACATGGTTCTAAACCATTTCAAACTTACCTGTGCTTAGGGCACCAATCGGGCAATTTTACCTTCATTTAATCAAATTTTTGCTTTTTGTATTCTGTTTAATCAGAAATTAAGGTGATACCATTATACACGTATATAAAAATATAGATATATAATATGTAGATATATAATGTATTTATATTTCCTTATCTATAGGAAATTTTTCAGCATCAGGGCAATGCCTTCTTCAGACACTGAGCTCAAGTGCAAAGGCCACAGCACAGAGCAGAAGGCCACATATTAATTTAAAAATACCCATTTATCCAGCAGCTTCATGTGCACAATAAAACGTTCAGTTTTCACTGAGAACTGCAGTGCCTGCTTAGATACAATTCATATCAACATAATTCCTGTTCTATTCCACAGCAGAAGGAGGAAGATCCTTTGTTAGCAGCACACAAAAGCACTGAAAGTCACACCCAGCCCCCAGGGCAACCTTGGGAATCTGAAACATGAAATATCTGCTCTGAGGGATCAATGGATTCTGGGAAAAACAGAATTAATTATAATCTGGTGGGCCATAAGTCAGGTTTACTTCTCGATCTACCCCTCAGATGCTCAACTTTTAACATATTCTTTATTTATACTCTGCRCTGGAGTTCCTGGCTCTGTCCCTGCTTTGAATTTTATTTTCTAAGACTCAAATATTGCTGTTCTATAGGTGTGTGCATACAGGTGTATGAACAGCAGCCATTTCACTGCAGGCAGCTTGGCCAGCCACAAGAATTGAAGTTCCAGTGCATTAATTTCTGTTTATTCATCATTATTTTGCTCCARAACGTGGTGATTTTGCATATTTGAGAGCCCAGGATGAAAACACGTCTCCAGCCCAGCCTGACACTCAGAAGGGATTGGGAGCAGACTGAAATCCTSCTCCTCCTTGCCTTGAGCTATAGTTTCAAATACCTTTCTACATATTCCCAGACTGTTARGCAGAGAAGTTTCCTTTGAAATCTGCAGCCCTTTGCCTTTTCTTTATGCAGAAAGAACAAACTCTGGGTTCTGTTTTGCTGCTTTGGTTTCAGGCACACCGGAATAATGAGCGGAGGGAGGAAAGAGGGCTCTGAGTAGCAAAAGCAATATCCAAAAAATAGGTGCAATATTCATTTGGGATCATCTCTGGACAGCTGATAATTGGTCATAGAGAATCAATCTTCAAGAATCTTTCTAGAAAATCCTGTGATATCTCTTTGTACCACTATAAATAGAAATATAAACCCATTACCACGATTCAATTATTGGAGTAAATTAGAAATTAGGTAATAATGATTTAAACTACGATTAAATAACTCTATCTTTTTATTTCTCATAAATTTTAATACTGAAAATTATGATCTGAAAGTTCCTACAGAAGTGAAAAGCTCAATCCATACTCCTCCAAGCATCTTTACCTCCACTAGAGATAAGACACTGAGAAGGTACCAGTTTTACCAATTTAAAATATTTATTCCTAAAGTATTTCTTTACCAGCTGTTGACAGAGGAAAATGCAGCCACACAGCACATAGGCAAATATGTCAAGAATAACTTCCTCCTTSAACAGTTTCAGAATCTTCTCTGACAAAGCCTTTTCTGGCAGGGAGGAATCCCAGTGCAGTCAATTAACACATGGCTGCTCACGGGTAGGAAAAGCAGCCCTTTAYGAATCAACTCGCAGTTTTCTTTTTGTTCCGTGAACAAAAGTAGAAATGGGAAGGAATGGAGAATGTCAGAGTCTGGAAAACAGCAGGAGCATCCTTGTTTATGCAACAGGTTGAAGGTTTCAGCAGAACATTCTTTCCTGGAGTGCCTTATTTTAATGATCAGCAAGGAAAACATCAAAGGAGTTTTCACTTAGGCCTTGCTTTTATTATATAAAAACAGTGCCCTGTTTCCTAGCCTGTTTTCCAGACTGTTTTGTTAATATCTGAATATACCTGGAGGTTTTCAGTGAGTTAATATTCAAGCTGSTAATCCCCTTGAGGAGGAAACATCAGTGTCAGAGCCACAGTCTGGCTTTTTTGGCTTTTTCTGGTGGGAAAAAACATAGGGTGGTGTCCCTTCCCATGGAGAGGAGTTGGAATCAGATGGGATTTGGGGYTCCTTCCAACCCAAACCAGCCCAGGATTCCCTGATGATGTTATGGATAATATCCACATGTTTGCCCTGTGCTAGAGGATTTCCTAACACTTATTTACACTCCGAGGTGTTTGCCAAAACCATCACCATCACTTCTCATAGCACAGAGCTCCCTCACCACCCCCAAACTTCTCTATTCCCAGCCACTCTGAGCAGAGCCAGCTCAAAATACACCAAATCCAAAACCTTCAGATTTGGGTTGACTTCAAGCCTTGCTAAATTTTGAAAGGCCCTGGTTAATTGAATGCTCATCTACAAAACCCTTTCAGAGTGCTTGGAAGGGAAGCAACTCCTGGCTGAATAAAKTCACTCTATAATATTCCTGTAACAACCCTTGGAGGGTGTTGCAGTGCATAATTTCATCACAAACCCCATATCCCCATTCCCAGCAGCTCCATGGGTGAACAGAAGGGTGAGACACAAACCAGAACAATATTTGCTGCTCTGGGGAAGAACCAGCCCTGTTTTTAGGGCTGGCACCAAGGTGTTCAGTCATTCACTCCCCAGGAGGGTCAAACCTTCAAACCCAGTCCCACAAATGCTCTTTTGAAGGGAAATGTTCTTTGCAGCTTACCCCACACTCTCATCCTCACCCAAACCCTATTAAAACCACTTTTCTGCCTTGAACGATGCTCAGCATTTTTGGAAAGCCTCACCCAGTGCCTTCAKCTGCCACTGGAGTCTCCAGGAGCTKCAAGAACTCAAATCTCTCCTGCAGGAATATTTGTCACTCCCCTCCTCCTGCTCCAAAATCCCTCCCAGGGGCACATCCTGACTCTGAGAATCAACTGAGAGCTCCTTTTCTCAGTAGATTCTCTATTTAGGATCACTCTTTGTTCCTGGAAGAGGAAAAACTCTGCTCTTCTTGCTTTCTACATGTCTGTTATTACAGCACATTCCCTGGATCATTATTTTTTTATATAAATTATAAAATCTGGCATCAAATTTAATGCAGAGGTTTAGAAATTCCTTTGGTTCATGGATGAAAAAAGTCCACCAGGCAGCATTTTTTTTCCAAAGACTTCCATGATTCCCCTCTTTTCCACTTGCTATTACACTTAGGCTTGAATATAGATTAAGAATTAAAAGTGAAATGAACCCAGTAAAAAATTTACCTGCAGATAACAAGCTCAGGCAAAAAGAGAGCTTCAGTGGCTTTTTTTTTTTTTGTTCCCCCTGCCTTGCTTCTTTTTCAATTTTAAGAAGTGAAATCTCCTGGAATGGTTTTTACAGTCTTTATGACTTTAATGAGTCTTCTGAGTGATAAAAAGTACAATTAAAAACTATAGCTCTCTCAGTTAATTCAGATTTTTTTCCTTGTGCTTCTAGCATGGTCATCTTTATAATCCAGGTGATACACCCTTTTCATAATTAGGTCCCTAAAAGTTTGCTAAGATCTTAATTTCATGTCCATCTTCTGTAAAAGATTATTTGCAAAAGAGAAATCAGCTTTTCGAGGTAGAAATACTGASAATCTGCTGTGCTTCAGTGATTAAATGAACAGAAGTGCTGATGTTTGAGCACTCAGCTRTCAGGCAACACTCTGGGATGGTTTGAGATGAGCCAGGGGAGTTCAGGTTGGATTTTGGGGAAAGATTTTTGTGTCCCCAGAGGGTGCTGGCACTGCCCAGGCTCCCTAGGGAATGGCCCCAGAGCTCCAGGAGTGTTGGGACAGCGCTGCCAGGGATGCTCAGGGGGGATTTTGGGGTGAGCAGGGGCTGGACTGGGTGATCCTGTGGGTCCTTTCCAGCTCAGGATATTCTGGGATTCACAMAGCCTTTGTGAATCAAATACAGCCTTTGAAACAGCCTTTGTCCTGTCCTGGGGTACACCACCCTCACATGGGGCCTGCAGTCMGACACCTTTGCACTGCTGGGCTGTGCAGTGAAAAGTTCTTGGAAAGTTATTCAGTTATTGGGATGTTGAGTCTCCAGAGATGGCAAAGGGGTTTTAGGGCTTTATTTGAAGGAAAAATCCCTGGATTAGAGCAGCACAGGTCACCTCAGAAACTCCAAGGGAAGGAATTCAGGATAAACCAGCTGCTCCCCTAATGAAGAGACTCCTTCCATGATTGGGA
>NW_026623630.1:580965-630938 GCF_030028575.1 Malurus melanocephalus
CGTGGCCATCACCCCAGAGCCAAGCCCTGATGGAGTTTGACTCAGATCACTGAGGGTGATGTTCACTCTTGCACAACTCTGCTCAAACCTGAGCAAATCATTTCCTTCCTCCAGCAGGAGYTGAGGAGGGATTGAAATCCTGGAGGTGGGCCCAGGAGAGCTCCAAAACCATYGCCTGCCTCAGATTGCTGAGCTCCTTAGAATAACAAACACTTGGTTATTTCAGTTTTCCAGGCACTTTCATCTGCTCCTCTCCGTGCTGGCACCGTACCTTCGCCRTCTTTCTCATTAGAGCCCCTTTCTTCTGCCTTCACTCCTGACTTTCCTTACACTGTTTGCACTTCTTTATTCTTGTTCTCCATCCGTGTATCAAAACTGAGCTGCTGAAGAGCAAATGTCTGAGASTGAAGGGTTTGGAGCATCAAAAAGCACATTTGATACCCAGAAAGTGCAGCACAAAGGATTCAAAGGACTGAGTGATGCAGTGGAGATTAGAGAGAGYAGAGAATGCTAAAGACACACAAAGAGTGCAGGAAAGCTAAAATCACTTCAAACATTAATATCCTTCTTTGTCCCACATTCTACAAAAAGTGTTCTGTATCTTAAATTCGAATCTTTTATTCTTTTTTATTTTATTTCAAGCACTTCTCCGATAAGATGAACATCCGAAGTTTTTAAAAATTAATGTTGTTATATAGAGATGGGTTAAAGTATATATTTCAGGAACATAATACCCTGTGAGGACTTCTGTTAAACCAACAGTTAGTGCCTGAAAAACACAATCATGGACATTTTACTGCTCAAGACCATTAGAGAAGAAAAGAAAAAGGGGGGAGATATAATCTTAGAAATGTGGTGAGAGTACAAAGAAATAAGGTTTGCCTTTTYCCTTCTTATTTCCTTCTGAAATAGCAGAGAAATGAGCTTTTACAGCCTACAGCCACCAGTGGATGCTGTGACACAGAGAGGGAGATCCATGGGGTGTCTTAAGGAAAGGAAGGATGAAGGAAATTTTTAGGGAGGGACTGATGTTAGTTTGGGTTTCCTTTCTGTGTTTTTATTTATTTGTAATTTTAGTTTGGTTTTTCTTATTTCCTCAGTACAGTTAAAGATTTTTATCATTTCCTGACAAGCTTCACTTGGATTCTGTCAAGATGCTCCTGGTTGTGCTCCGCCATTTACAGTGATCAGGAAATGCCTGATGAAAAGTTCTTCAGTCTCAACAAAAAAACAAAAAAAACCAAAAAAAAAAAAACCAGAAAAACCCCTCTGGTCAATGCTTTACTTTACTTGAGTTTGTAGGACACCAAAGTATCTGAGCTGCTTTAAATTCCTAACCATCAGAACTTGTCTAATTGTCCCTTATTTCTCCTCTAAATCCAAATAATCTGCTTTGGCAACGGAGTTCGGGTTTGTTTCAGCGGGGTAAAGCCCTGCCGAGCTGCTTGYGTGTTTTATTAAACAGTAAAACCCAGAGGTGCAAAATGTGACTCCTACACCCAAAATTCAGAAGTTTCAAGACAGATCCGGGAGCCCGGAAACTGTAGCTCGTAATTAGAACTAGCAGAGGCTCTTTCATCCCATTAAACATCACCTCCATCCTGGTTTTTTCCAATATCATGTGATTATGTACTTCATTAAGACAATTAGAGAATATTCATGAGCAGTCCCCTGTCTCTCCAAGCACGGCTGCCGACTGGGGGTAGGGGGAAATCTTATTTCCATCTCTTCCCAAGCCTTTTTTTTTCCTCTTTCTGTATTTCAAAATATTTTAATTAAATCCCTGGGCACGCGTGGATATGATTTAGAAGGCAATTCAGGTCTTTAGGCCTACACAGATGTCACTTAAAATCATCTTTGAAGGATGATTTCAGAAACAACTAAAGCGCCATTAACGAGAGTAAATTGGAGGTGCAGGAGTAACAACCTCGATTATTTTGACAGCGTTCAAGTCAAACAGCAGCTACAAGGAACGTCTGCCCATTAATGCCGATCAGCATTCAGCAGAAGAGCTCATTAGAATATCAGTCAAGCTTTTTGAACTTTTTTTTTTTTTCCAATGGAAAAAAGCCTCGATACAATGAGGAATTTGCGAGACGCAGATAAAAACATGAATTTTCATAAAGCACTAAACACGTAGGAAATGAAACTGATTCGCAAGGTTAAATATGTCTGCTGAGATCTTTTCGCGGGTGGCTTTGCTCTATTGAATTATTTGCAAGAAGTGTTTGATGGTTCTTTCAAAACTGAATGGTGCGGCAAGCAGAATCTTGAAGTTTAAGATGAAATCAAATATAAAACAAGATAAAATTCAGCTGCTGTCGGGTCGCTTTGCAAATTGAAACTTGATTTGGTGGCGTGCAGAGGATGGAGTTTTTCACTGAGTTTTGGGGAAATTTGGATCCAGTTCAGAGCAAGAGACTGTGAGAGGCAGTGGGGTCAGTCCGTCCTACAAACCCACACCGGGGCAGCTGCTGACAGCTCTGGGATGATTTAGGATTGTCCCGGTGACCCATCCTGAACAGGAATCCATAACCAGGGCTGGGGTGAATGCTGCAGGCTCATCTCTGTTGGAAATACACCAGTTTAAACATTTTTGATATAACTTTAATCAGATTTTGTTCACCTTTGCCCCCGGGGAAGGTGCTGAAGTTTCCTTGCAGGGCATTGTTCCTCCAGGTGAGGCCTGAGGAGCTTCACAGCTCAACAGAGGGGAAGAAGCACAAAAAATAAAAACCATCAACAATTATTGGGGGTCGTTAATGAAACATCAACCCCAAACCTCCCCCTGGCGTGGTGGGGTCACCCAGTCTGGGAAAAAGATGAGGAACAGGACCTGATCAGCATCAGAGGAGAACAAATCCAGATCCAACAAGAACCCAAATGCTGAGAAATGCACTATGCTGAACCGATGAACATTGAACCAATGAAGTTCTYTGGGTTTTGACTTTATAAAGTTTGGGGGAAATCTTATAAAATCCACGTGTCACAGAATGATTTTCTCTGCACACCCCGGAATGATTTTCTCTGCACACCCGGGTTATGTGTGGACGAAATTATTTCTGTGGCACATCCTGGCCAGAACAATATTCTGGACAGAAAATAAAGTAATGCCTCGGTTCTCTAATATTAAAAATATTAAAGAGCTTTTGTTTTTCCYGCAGTTTCGGTGACAGCTCCACTGGCAGCGTTTCTCCCCACAAGGAGCTCACCATTTCAGAGCAACAGGGCTCTGTCTCCTCGCATCAGCGTTTCCTCCCAAGATCACAGGAGCCCCTGAGCTCTCCTAGAGACAAGGGTAAAATAAAATCCCTTCTGATCGTTTCTGCTCCTCAATTGCAGGCACCACAGGGAAGGAAACGATACGGCAGCAGAAAGCAAAAAGTGCAAGTTCTCGTGGCAAAACCAACAGCCCCAAAGCACCGCAGCTGCCTCTGCTGAGTGCGAACAAATCCCCGAGATCTGCTGAACTTTGAGACAGCCACACACACAATTATTTTCAGGATTTTTGGATTCAAAGCGAGCACTCTTTCACCAGCACCCCATTTTTTTCAGTAGATGCTTCCCGCAGTCTTTTATTCCCGTGCCAGATGGGTCAAGTGATATTATCTCTGATTTTTGTGACTATTTAAACTGCATTCTCCTTAAACACAAAAAGGGTAAAGGCAGTGCAGCATCTACATAATTGTGGCATTTCGTGGCTGTGAACGTGCTGCTGACAAAGCTCGGAGTAGTTAATGTAAATTTTAGCGATTATATCTAAGGCAGCAGTTCCAGGGAAGGCAGGAATTTAGAGGTAAAGGTAACCTGAGGCTTCATCGCTTACACAACTCTATTTCCTGCGTGCCTTTCCAGATATTGTCATCAGGGTCATCAATCCCGAAAGAAAATAACCGGGATGCTGCTTCCTGTGGCCGCATTTTGTCTCATTACCTTAGAAAGGAGAACAGCACAGTTTTTAACCCAGGGGGAATTAGAATTGTCACCCAATCTTTGAGAGAGGGGGAGGGCAGAGCTCCTTGGGCAGAGCTGGGATGGCCGAGTGGACAGGCTGGACAGGGGTGACACTGGGGTGACACTGGGGTGACACTGGGGTGACACTGGGGTGACATTGGGTGAGTTTTCACCTTCCAACCCCAAGCATTCTGCGATTCCGTGACTCAGAGATTCTAATAAACACTTGTACAGGTTTATGGAGGTGCTGTTTGTTGTATTTTTACTCCTCTCCCGCTGAAAAGAACAGAAATGTCAGAGGATCAGGCGAGGGAAATGCCCACTGCCCACGGCCGGGATGCTTCACCTCTCTGCGGATTATTTCTCAACCTGAGCCTGGCAGTCTGTGCTGAAAATGAACATTGCTCTGCGCRGTTTCTCAGGTAATCAGAGGAGACAAACTTTTCCCATTCCTCGGTTTTCTTTCAGCAAGAGCCGGGAATGTGTCTGCTTTTAYCAGCCCGAGGAGACCCTGCAGGGCYGAGGTGAGACCTCGGGGGAGKYTGGCACCAGCCTTGCCCTCCCCTAACAACTCGCACTTCTTTTCCTATTGAATTCTTCACTTTCAGCATCTTCCCYTTCCTCTGATCTGCCTTTTACACTCTAACTGTTGTGACAGAGGAAAARAAAAYGCAGGAAAATCKGGTTTTTGGGCTCATCTAAGTGCATGTTCAAGTGTCAGCCTGTTCGCTGAGCRCTCCGTGTTGTGTTATTGAATCTCTGAATTGATTTTGGTCTGCAGCTGAGTTGAACTGCCAGGGAGTCAGCTGAGAAAACTTTTCTGGAAGGAAAAAAAGAAAAGAATTCCCAGAGGGAGGGCTCGGGGGTGGATTGCTGAGGCAGGGTCGGGGCTCTGAGTTCATCTCTGCAGCTGAGGCTTCCTGAGAAGRACAGGTCCGGTGGTCACCCTTGGTCCAAGCATCACCACAGGTCAGGATAGAACTGACCTGTCCAGTGCAACCCAAAAGGAGAGGAAAAAAATACAACAGAACAAGTACAAAACAACTTTTCCCTCTAAATCTTCACAAAATCTATCAAGAAACAATAAGAACTTTCTCCGCTAGAAAAGCTGGAGGAGCTCAGCTCTCACTTAAGTAGTAAATTTCCTAAATACCTTAAAACAGAGAAYGGCACCAAGATTGCCTGCAAATCAGCTGGCACTTGGTGGAAAATCTGTTTTCCCCAGAGCTCAGGCTATTAATCTGCTGGGTAGTTAGCAGCTTATCTCATCCTTATCTCAGAAACACTCTCCAAACCCGTCTGTAACACCTCTCTAATCGCTGGGGGTTTCAAGGGTGAGACCCAGGCGGAGATAACAGCTGCCAAGTTATCTTGGCACATCACACCAAAGCTGAAGGTGAAAACAGCATCCTCTGGTCAACCAGAGATGGAACAAGGATAGAAAAATGTGGAGGGCTGGATGATGGAGAGGAACAAGGCCCTGGCACAGGATGCCCAGAGCAGCTGTAGCTGCCCCTGGATCCCTGGCAGTGCCCAAGGCCAGGCTGGACATTGGGGCTGGGAGCACCTGGGACAGTGGAAAGTGTCCCTGGCATGACAGAGGGTTGGAACTGAATGGGCTTTAAAGTCCCTTCCAACCAATTCTGTGATTTGATGGCCAGGGTCAATAGTTCACAACTCCTGTGGGTTTGGTCAGTCAAGACTTCAATAAAGTATTTAACTGCTGCAAGTCCTCAGAAGTCTGTCCTCATTCTTAATTTGCATTTTTTTTATTTATTTATTTTTTGGGTACACTGCACTGAGGGAACACCTTCCCAGCCTTGGCTGCCCCGAGTTGATCAGCACCAAACACAGGAACCACCAAACATCTYCTGAGGACGCTGCTCCTGTGAGACTTTTCAGACCCAAAATTGYGTTTTTCCCTGAGTCCCTCAAACCAGGTATCTCTGTGTTTCAAGGTGAGCAAGAGTTATGGAATTTGATGTGGTTATAAAGCATTGGTAGCTTTGAAGTGCACCCCTGTTTCCAAGGAAATGAGAAATTCTTTTGCACATGTTCTTAAAATACAGGGCAAAGATGGAGAAGGGGAATGGGGAGGTTGATATCAGCAAGGCCTGGGGTTGAGCTGTTTGCTTTTTTTTCTCTCTCTCTCTAGATGCCCAGAGGACTCCAAAAACCTGATGTTTTTGTTACCTGAGATGGAGAATATTCAAGTTCAACTCTCTTCTACCCTTACCAAAGGGTTTGAACCTGTAACCTTTTGTTCCTGATGACTTGGGGATGATTCTCTCCCTCTGACCAGGGSTTCTCCTCCAGGAGGATAAATGCCCAGAAAAACAGATGCAGGGAAGGGTCCTCTACCTTCAGACAGCGCATTCACACAGGAGAATCCTTGGTTTGTTTTGTTTTTTGTTTTTTKTTTTTKTTTTTTKTTTTTTGGTTTTTTTTTTTTTGTTTTTTACTGCCTCTAAAAAGTTTCTTACTGCCTCTAAAAGATTAAAGGATAACAGAAGTTTAAGCACCTGGAGATCAGCCTCTGATGTTCTAATTTTATTTTTGCAATGTTTTTTTACTTAAAAAAAAAGAAGAAAATGGTGAACAAAAGGCTGGRAAACTTCAGTTCTTCATTTTCTGTGTATTAATGGGAGTGTCACAGAAGATTTTTCATTTTCAAAATAATACAAATTAATGTTCAAATCTTTCCTTGCCTTTGTTGGGACAGATGAAATGACATTTTGTCAGTTACATATGCAAATAGGTGCAGYGAATTGTTTGAATTCTTGATCATCTGGAGAGTAAATGCTGCTGACATTGAACTTTCAATACTGTGTTATTAAAAACCCACACTTTAGGGTAGCAAAAAAAAAGATTTTTTTCTTCCCCTTCATATACAAGCTGTGCTTTTGTTCCCAGCAGACAAGCTAATAATGTGCGGGGGAAAAAGGGAAAAAATAAAATCTTGAGATTTTTCCCTCAGACCGAGGCAGAAATAGGGCTGGCTCAGAAAGTTGKATATTAAATTGCGAGGTCTAAAGGCAAACATGCCTTAACTTCACACTGAGCAGAACGTGCTCTTGCTGCTTTGGCATTTATCACACGTTTGACAGTGAAGGAGCTGCTGAATCCCAATTAGGGATGGGAAGATTTCCCAGGGTCCAGGCATTCTGAAGATTTTCTTTCACAAACCCGCTGCTTATTCAAACTTTATTAAGAATTTTAGGCAGGACTTTTCCTCTCGAACGGGTCACGAAACATCTGAAGGTGTAAAAACCTCTTGGTACCAGGATACCAAAGGTTAAAGGCAACACTTCTATTTCCCTGAGCATTTCTGTTGTCCTCTAATCATGAACCTGTCATTCAACATCGAGATGAGAGAAGCTGGAAAAACTGAAGTGAAAGGTCAGATTTAGCAGATGAAAGGTCTGTTAGAAAGGGGCATTGGTGGAGCTGGATTCCTTCTGGTGGGTCTGGGTGTAGGTAAAGAATAAATCCCTGAAATCCAGGGAGTTAGAGCATCCTACAGGGAATGCCCATCCCTGGAGGTTCCAGTGGATGTGACACTCAGTGCTCTGGGCTGGGGACACCGTGGGGATGGGGCACAGCTTGGACTCCATGAGACGGGAGGGTTTTTCCAACCTCAGTGATCCTGTGAGCCTTTGAAACTCCAGAGGGGATCCATCACATTTTGGATTTGATGATCCTGGAGCTCCTTTCCAACCTCGATGATCCTGTGATCCTTTGAAGATCCAGAGGGGATCAGTCACAGCTCAGACTCAATCCTGGAGCCCCTTCCCAAATTCAGTGATCTGTGATCCTTTGAAACTCCAGGGGGGATTCATCACAGCTCAGACTCAATCCTGGAGCTCCTTCCCAACCTCAGTGATCTGTGATCCTTTGAAGCTTCACAGGGGATCCGTCACAGCTCAGACTCAATCCTGGAGCTCCTTTCCATCCTCAGTGATCCTGTGATCCTTTGAAGCTCCAAGAGTCCCTTGCTGAAAYGGCAATAGCAGATTCTGGGCTAAAATCTGATGACTTCTGGGTTCGTTTCACTTGGCTTCACTCAGTTACAAGTTTGGAGTTTAAACTCCTCGTGTGCTTCCTCCATAGTGTGAAAGTCTCGGTGAGGACAGGAACAAACCCTCCTGAGTGATTTGTTCCACCCCAACATGATCTGTTCTGTTCAGGGCAGGGTTGGAGTGCAACTCCCCATCTGGAGAATTCAATCTCTTACATCCTTCTACAAAGATTCTCCTGCTTCTTCTTTCACCTTCACTGACATAAATCTCTATTAAACCCATTTAAATCCTTGACATAAAACCAATTGCTAAAATTGAGTACATTTTTATAGTGAATGGATTTTTTTTTCTTTTTTTCCAAAAGGAAAATACCTCAAAAGGCACCAAATCCAACACAGGAGAGCTGAAAAAATTATATCTTGAATATTTAACCATTTTACCTGGGAAAGAAATCCCTACACAACTCATTCAGATAAATTTAAGACGGATTTTTAAAACATGCAAATATTGATTAGAGCTGAAAATCAGAATTTCTGTTCTGCAGGGAATTATGAAATGCTATTTTTTTCTTWTTTTTTTTACATTTCAGTACAAACTGCTGAAGCATCAGCATATTTCCACATATGCCACATTTTTATTAAGAATTTAATTAACAGTTTTAATTAAAAATACCAGTCTTTGGCTAGCAAAATGTGAAATAACTGGGATGATGAGAAATGATACCAATAAATAATTTTAAAACTCAATAAACCGCGCTCCAAATCTGCACTGAGGGATGTTTAGATGATCTCCATAATCAGGAAACTCTTTTCTGATGCTTTATAGGGATTGCTTTGCTGCAGGGTTTTATAAAATGTTTTACATAGGATTCCAGAATAATTTGGTTTGGATGAGACCTTAAAACCCATCCAGTTCCACCTCCTGCYRTGGGCAGGGACACCTTCCACTCARAKCCCCATCCAGCCTGGGAYTGAGCACTKCCARTAAAATGAATAACATGTAGGATTGMCCAAATTCCAKGAAAATTGGACCAAAAAAATTAAAGTAAAATTCATTGAGAAATAAAYACAATTTTAAAGGTATTTAGACAACGATAATGGTAGGGAGAACCCATAAGTGAGTCTATGCCTAAATCTATAAAAATGAGACACAGAATGCCAGTGGTGACACATAGGATTACTCTGCAAATTTCTCTGCAGTACCATTACATCATCTGAGGTGTTTCTAGAAGCATTTTTCCCTAAAAGATTCCTCCTGCACCACTTTTTCCATGCACAGAATCCCTTCCCCACTGATGCATTCACGAAGGCTGTTGCTGCTCTCAGCACCACCACTCCCATCTCTCTGCCAGGATTTGACCCCTGACTGCTGATGGATCCCCACACTCCTCAGAGCCTCCCTTTCCTCAAGGAAACATTTCCACGTGTGTGTCCCAGCTCATCCAGAGCTGTCAGTCACACGTGGAGTGGAATTTTGGAGCAAAGCCTCCACCTGCCGTTACCTGTGGTGAGATTTAAAGCTCTTACAGAGACATGAGGAGGGTTTGATCACAGCCTTTGCTCAGGGCCCAATTCCACCATCTGGATTTGCAGATAATTCCTCTGCAAGGAGCYYCTGRGAGCTCAAATTGGATCYTTTATTATTGGTATTTCAAGGTTGRATGTAATTGGTGGTCTAAGGGTAAAAGACAGGGTTTTTTTTTGGGCAGGAACCTTCCAGGATGGAAAGAAAAGCATTGTTTGACCTTTACATCCATTACCAGACCTGTATGGAGACCAGAGAGAGGAGGGATGGAGGAAGGTTAAGGGATCTCYAGTGCTCCCAGCTCCTCAAATGTTCTGAAATTGGCTTAAAAGAGAGGAGTTTTAGATGAGCTATTGGTGAAAAAACTTCCCTGGGAGGGTGGGGAGGCCTGAAAGTGCCCAAAACCAGGCTGGACAGGGTTTGAGCACCCTGGGATAGGGGAAAGTGTCCCTGCCCATGGCAGGGGTGGCCCTGGATGAATTTTAATGTCCTTTCCAACCCAAACCATTTCTACAATATCATGAGATGCCTTTCAAAGCAGCACACGCTGATTTCAGCATTTCAGCTCCGTGCAGTTCATTTGCTTTACACATTGAAGTTGCTGTTCCTGGGTTAAGATTAAAAACCYGCTGGTGTTAAACGGCCCCAAATTGTTCTCTGTGTTATCTCCAGCACATGCTGCAGGAGCTGTTCAGCCACATGGAAAGAGGGAGGGAAGGAAAGCAGCAGTGGGAAGCAGTGAGTGAGAATTAACCCCTCCTGCAGGGTCACTCTCTCCAGTTTGTATCTTTTATTGTGCCAGGAGAGTGATTCTGCTGCTTTCTCCTTTTGGGGCTGGATAACCCACCCTGTCACTCTGCAGGGCTGGGGGGCTTCCCACTAAAAACAAAACCCCTGAATCTCTGCAAAATGAGCTGCACCAGTGGCTCCATCCTTGGAAAGACCCACTGTGCTGGTCCTGAGACCACAGGAGATAAAATTTCCAGCCAGAGGAGCCAAAATCCTGCAGAGCTTCAATGTATTTCAGAAGAGCTTTAACAAAAATGTGTCTGGATAAAACAGTTGAACTTTGATGAATAAAAAGATCTTTAAGTCACTCTCATTTGCACTGATCTCTGGTAGAGAATATGCACCATAAATGTCCTGTAAATGTCCTGTAAAGATCCTCTTCTCCWCAGTGACAAACAAAAGAGGATGCAATTAACTCTGCTTTGAATAGATCTTGAAGACCCTTAATGATAAAATGAAAGTCCTGGCTTTGAGAACTCCAGAAAATCTTCAGAACTAAATTTAGCAGCATTGCTTTGAGAAAATGATGGAAAGTTACTCTTACCTCTCTTTCCAAAGTAGATTTGTTTTGCTCATGTAAATGAATCCCTGGTGCCCAGTTTCTTGGAAAACTACCTGCTTCCCAAAATAGTTGTTTTCTTTCTTTTCTACAGTGAATAAATAACATGCATCATCAAAGAAAATTGCCTTTTCCATTGAATTAGAACCAGCAAAATGAGGCACCATAATGATGAATTCCATTAAAACAAAGAGTGCTGACGTACAAGGTCAAGGAAAAGTTTCCACAGCAAAAGTCAGCTCCTTTATGGGGTATGAGAATCCTGTCCTTTTTCCTGTCACTCACATAGTCACTTGTACCCACACAGAGGAATGGATTTGTCTCAAAAAAATAATCCCTGTGTTTTGGAATTTAAAATTGGCCTGAAATTAAAACCTAACGTGTCAACAGAGTGTTCAATTTCTGGTTAACATTTCAGAGAAAGGCTGTTAAAACACCACTGTGGTAACAAAATAATACAGGTTTTAGAAGATTTGTTTCTTATTAGCTGGACTAGAAATTAATGAAATAAGCAATAATTTTGTGTTCCATTTGCTACTGTTCAATTTGAATGGAATTTATCAAAGCCAGGTGCAATATTCTCTGGCTTCTRCTGATGTTGATGCACAAGAGAGAGACTGCAGCACAACAGGGGTAACAAAAACTCTCTCCAAAGGCAATCTGTAACTTTGGAAGTTGGTGAAGTCTGAAAATTATGTTTGCCATAAATCTCCAGGATCTCTCAGAGCCAGCAGCACACAGGGTATGTTATGGGAAGTCATTTTGGAAATGTGTCTCCATTGATTAGGGGTTTTAAAGAACATGGGAATTCATTACAYGAGTATCTCTGAGCCTTTAGTAGATAAATCTTCTCAGGACTGAAAATTTATATCAAGACATCCAGGAAACCTAAAGGTGATTAAAGACTGACTAGAAACAATGTAAGGAGCCTTTCTTGAAAATTTGCTCTGCTACAAATCATTTTCAGCAGAAYGGAGAAGGTGGATTAGGAGAAATCCTGCCCTAAAAAGTCATTCTGCTCTGCACATTGCTCTGCACAGAGAGAACACAGATCAAGCAGCACAATTAGTTCTCTTGTGAGTGCCTGAACTCCTTTGATTTAGCTGATGGTGGAATCYTCCTCAGATTCCTGGTGGATCAATAGCTCCAGGCATGCCCAGAATGATTCTGCATYGAACAGCTTCATGTCCTGGGTGCCAGGGGAGGGTTCAAAAAGGGCCAACAGCCAGGGCTGGGCTTGGGGTTTGTAAATGTGAAAGCAGGGTGTAGTGCTTAAGCTTCAATATCAAATTATTTATATTTATTAAGTCACTGGGAGGGATTTTTATCAAAGCTTTGCCAGGAAAGAAGCGGGGAGGTTGTACCTCACCAATTTCTTGCCAAGATTTTTAAAACAGAGTGGACAACTGAAAGATCAAAAGAGAAAAACCCATGTCCATTACCCGCTCAGGAGCCAAACTCTGCCTCCACCACAAAGCCATTTTCTGCTGTTCAAGATCTCCAGTGTTACAGCCCACAAAATCCCAGGATTTTGTATCRTTCACAGCTAGAAATGGAAATTTTCAGGATGATTGGCTCCAGTGGCCCAGCACCACAACTGCACTAAGGGAATCACAGAAYCCTTAAGGCTCCAAAAGAACTCCAAGATCATCAAGTCCAACWTTTGACCCCGTGGCCACCAAACCATGCATGAACTGCCACATCCACCTGGGTGTTTTACCATTCCAGGGATGGTGATTCCATGGCTTCCCTACACATCCTGTTCCCATCTTTAACCACACTTCCAGTAAGGATTTTTTACCTGATATCCACCCTGACCCTCTCATGGTTCAACCTGGGGCTGTTTGCCCTTGTCCTGTCCTTGTTACCAATCCCCACATCCCCACAATCTCCTTTCAGGGATGATGTGTCCTCTGAGCCTCCTTTTCTCCAGAGTCCTCATGTGAAAATCTTTTGTTGAAATGTCCTTGGGCTGATGAGGGTTTAATTCATTCCATTTCTCTTATTACACGGTTTTCAGACTGGAACTGTCGGAGTTTAACCAGCTCRGAATGAAGAGCTGAGGTTTGTCTGTACCCACCTGTGTATATTAATATATAGATATGATTTTTTTCATCATCTGTCATTTTATGGATATTATTAGGTTTAATTTCCTTTTCTGGGAAGGAAAATGGCATAAAAAAGTGGCTTGTATTGTCTTGACATGATCAGAGTGCTCTCAGCAGCAAGCATCCAAATCTGAAAAAGTCAGATCATCTGTGCTATTTATTTTATCTGTTTGCATTCCATTAATGGGAGCTTAAGMTTTCCTCACTGTTTGGGCAGAACTGAGTAAATCCTGGTGCTGACAGTCCTTTTCAGACAAACCTCAATAAGACATCAACCAGGAGTCAATAGCAGGGYGCTGCACTTTTCCAGATCACTCTGAATTCTGTCAGAGCACTCAGGTTTGTCTCAAGAGCCACATTTTTAACTCTCCTTGCTCTTACCTCACACATCGACACCGTTCATTTCACCACTTACTAATTAAATCAAATTACATGAAGGCTTGATATTTGATCTATTTGTGGATTAGCAGGAAAATAAGGCTCCAGCTATGACAAGAACTTGCAAGACAATTTTCCACCTCCASGTAAACCCACTTGAGTCAATCACTTTACTCTATTGCTTAAAATCAGGTGCAGATCCTGTCTCTGCAGAGTTATGGCTTGGATTTGCTCACAGGTTCCATCACAATGCTCAGTAAATTAGAAGCAGAACATGCCAATATAAGTATGGACATAACTGTATTTATTTTTTCAGAAATATATATCATTTTGCCACTTGTCCTTTGTTGTTATGATAAGTGAAAGGAACATTTTAATAATTTACTGTTTGATTAGTGAACTTAGGTTTTTTTCTTACTTGAAATACTACATCAATTTATAGTCACTGTTATTCTCTCTCCTTTTACTGAGAAGTTTGCATCACATGCTGRGAAATAAATACTGGGTGCTGTGAATCCATCCAGCAGCAGATGCCTGATAGAGACTCACTCTGTAAATCAAAACATGAACAAAAGCAACTTTGAACGCTGCCAAAGGCACAATCAGGCAAATATTTCATTTTTCTTTGAGAAATCGAAAACTTTGAGCAAATCTCAAACTTGCTGAAGTCCCTTGAGCCCACAGGAAATTCTTGCCTGGTTCCTGTGCCTTTGCACTCTTTGTAAAATCTCTGTTCATCATTTTCCAGTTCAGAGAGCCACAGAAAGATGGAATGGTTTGGGTTGGAAGTGACCCTAAAGTCCATCCMRTTCCACCCCCTGCCATGGGCAGGGACACTTTTTATTAGACCAGAGCTCCATCCAGCCTGGCCCTGAAAATTACCAGTTCTGGAGAATTATGATGCAAATCCCAGTCATTTAATCATTTTCCTTCCTACAGAAGCATTAATGCTCAGTGTGRGATATCCAAGGAWGTTTTATCTCTTCAGCTTTCAYRCACTTCAAGGTTCKTCTGTCCCCAGAGGGTGCTGGGCACTGCCAGAGTTCCAGGAKTGTTGGGACAGCACTGYCAGGGATGCTCAGGGTGAGATTTTAGGGTGTCTGGGCAGGGCCAGGGGCTGGATTTGATGATCCCTGTGRGTCCCTTCCAACTCAGGATGTTTTATGATTTTATTTAAACAGGACAGAACACTCAGAACAGCCCCTGGCAGCTCCCTGAGGCACTGATAGCYCAGAACACTCAGATTTCCCCATTTTTTACAGCTCCGGTTATATGGGAAACAATTACCCTTCAGCACCATTTATTTCCTAATAAAATGAAACTTTATCTTTTTATCATCTCTTCCCCTGGCCAGTTCTCACTCCAGATTGTGCTGATCCCCATTTATTAGCAACACCTTCTTTCATCTGCCACCCCAAAGAGAGACAAAGCTTTATGGCACATTCATCACACCCAATAAAAGCASTGCCCAAGCTTATCTTTGTTTACTCATTAAAACACAGATCCAGAGCTGACTGCAGCTGAGATTTGGGATAAGAGTGGTGGAAAAAGGGAAAGAGAGCGGGGAAGGATTGGCTGCACGTGCCAGGGATATCACCCACGTGAATCAGGGCTGGCTGCGACTGCACCTGAGGAAATTGTGTATCACAGCCTTTGATCCTCTGATTTCAGAGCTTTCCTTCCCTTCAAGGATTCCTACAGAAGGCAAAACAAAACCCTCCAACTCGCCAAAGGCCGTTTTCTTTTATTATTCATAAGTGGTAGATATTACTAACGACGGCTCCATAAACTGAAGGGAAGGGNAAAAAAAAAAAAAAAAAAAAAAAAAAAGAAAAGTTTTCTCAGTCCCATCTGTGTAGTAACATTTTATGGGAGATATATTACACACATTTATCGGCGAGTGAGAAAACGGCGACATAACTCTAAAATCCACTTATCAGGGGGGAAAAGAGGCGTAATAAGCTGCAGCAAGGAGGGAGGGGAAAGGGGARGCTGGGAGGAAATGTGGATAAACATTCCTGTCTGGGGGAAACTCGTTCTTTTCCCTCTCCATTTTCATTGTAATCGTTTGGCGCGGCTCTGTCCCACCGAGGAACGCGGCTCTTTCTCTCCTCACTCTCTGTCCAGAACAAATCTATTTCACAGAGCTAAATGTTGCTGCTGGCCTGGGAATATTTGTTAAATGGCTATAATGTGGTGCAGTTAAGTTATTTACTGCTCGTGACTGGGGAGAAAATTGAGGTTTATGAAACGCTGCATTTGTAGAGCGAGAAAGTGCGTTTATGAGAAGAAATCATTCGGGTCCCCTTTGACATTCTGTGGTTTTCACAGGGTAAAAACAATGCATTAATATGCTTTTAATGYCATCTAGATGGGCAGGAATGCAAAGTTATTCATATGGGAGTGGCTACACAACACTTAGTAAAACCCATCGTTATTGTGCACTGATTTTTCCCAGAAGTGTCAGAAAATTTGTGTTGGTGCAGCTTAAAGCAAAATGCTGTGCTGATCCAATCCTTATCAAGTCAAAATATCTCTCTTTAACTTCTCTACTTGTTGGGCTCTACATTTCACCAGAAGGTAAATGCAARCAAAAGCCAGAGCTGAAATCCTTCAAGCCATGAGGGTGCTACACTGCCTGGCATTAATTCACAAAATTCCACAGAATCATGGAATGGGTTGGGTYKRAAGGGTCTCCAGCAGCTCCAGRTCCCTCCTGTGCTGGGACAGCTCTGYARTGGGGTCTCACCTTTCCTGGTGGGATCAGCCCAGGGCAGGGCAGTTCTGAGTCCCWGTGCACATTTCTGACTTTGTAATGAACATTTATCACCATTTTATCCCATCAGCTTTCTAATTTAACAATATTCTTTAGTCCTGATCTATACCCAAGCAGGGATCAATTCAGCAGAATCACCTTAGGCCTTCCCACACCTATTTTTTTTCATTTTCTAATGACTCCTCATAAAGTCTGTTTCAATTCAGCAGCTCAGAATGGGCTGTAGCAGGTTAAACACTCATCTAACAAAATGCTTTAATCTCCATAGTGATTACTGTTGTCTCCAGCAGTACTGCCACAGTTACATGGCTTAACCCAGCCAACTGTTCAGTTGGTTTTATGCAAATGTCAAAAAAAAAAAATCAAAAATCACACTTAATCCTCCGGCCGTCATGCCACATTGGAAAACAGCGATCTTTTTTCTTATTTTTTTAATGAAAGCTTTAATAATACTGAATATTTTATCTCCTTTATTTACTAATTCATGCTTCATCCTGATAGTTTAAGCTGCTGGGATGRAAACAGGGATATGTCATCAAATGCAATGATAATTTCTTCCTTTGGTCCATTTAGGACAGTGTTTTTGCAGTTCCCAACAGCTGTAACGGCCACAGGAATGTGGCAAGAGCTCAGTGAAACCTCAAAGGCCACTTTGATCTGGATTTTTGGATGTCCCTGGGAGTGAAACCTGAAGTTATTTGTTGTGTCTGAGTTTATTAAAAGTTCCAGCTGGCACCCRGGGCTGTCCCACTGTGGGCTCAGGGACAGCAGAGTGGGATCCCTCAAGGGCCAGGAGAAATCAGAGGYAAAAATCGATCTGGAACAGCAGCAGGCTTGGGCTGTGGTGTTGCTGAGGAGAAAGAGGGTTAAACAAATTTTTAATAAGAGTTCCAGGGTTTTGGATAAAGATGTSCCAGGCTGGTTTGCTCGTGCAAAGCCTCATGTGATGGGTTCACAGCAGCTCAGCAAAGAGGGGGAGGAAACGCAGCCACTGAGAGAATAAAGGACCTCAAGAGTGGTGCCTTCACTGAAACCAGAGCTTCAAACTCTCCAAAACTCCTGCTCCTCACCTGACCCTGCACCTGGCACTGGGGAAAGGCTTTGGGAGCCGAGGGGACAAAGCTGGAGGGGCATTCAARCCTTCTCTGTGGGAAGTGCCAAAGSGATGATTGGATTGAGTACCTGGCTGAGCTGTGATGGAAAACACAGCTTCTGATGAGGAATGTTTGCTGTTGGTTCCCTGAAAAGAAGCTGTGCATCCCTCGTTGTCCACTGAAGGTCACTGACAAAAAAAAAATCCAGTTTTACATCCCCAATATTCAACCATGCCTTTTTTCCCCCTACAATTTGATGAGAATTTTAAGGGATATTGCGACATAAGCAGCCACTTGCTGTTTTTTCTTTTTTTTTTTTTCCCCAACGTGGACCACAAATCAGCACTATAAAGGATCCATTTCTTATATTTGAGAATAATCTACAAGTGAGGTAAACATGAAGGTTTCTTGCAGCAAGAATCTGCAGTGATGGAACCACAAATTCCAGAGGAATTCCACCCATTGACACAGACTGGAACTGACCCAAGGCAGGGCTGAATCCCTGGACTGGGAGAAAACAGAGACACAAAGAATAAAAAGGGGGGGATGCACATTAATGGGGTCTGTGTTAGGGGATTGGGGCAGTCTGGGCCTCTCCAGTCCCTCAGCAATGGGGAGAGAGAGGGAAATGTGCCCAGGAAATTGGGATAAAAAGGAGGCTGTGACCTCCAGAAATGGGAGACACCCCATGGAAATGTCCCATGGCCTCTCCCTTTATTCCAATAAATTCACAGGACTCCTCTGTCTCTTTTTTGGACATCAAACTCTGGTATTTGTGGATTCATTTTCCTGACACCTCTGTGAGGAAGGAATAGCTGAAGGAACTCAGATTAACTCTGTGAGGACAATTAAATCACACTGACTAAGTTTTGAGAGATGGTCTCTTGAGTATGTACCCTGAATTTTACCTGTTCCCAGCGTCATGTCTGAGCTCACGTTTCAGAACAACAGAGCAGCTGAAGCACACTAAAAATATTCCTACAGCCCTGAGAAATGCTAAGTACTCTGGAAAAAAATCATCCCACAGACCTTCCACCCTGGCAGCTGGAATTAGAGCACGTTTTTGACATCAGTGACAAAACCCTGTGCCTCAGTTTCTGATCCTGCGCCTTTCCCCAGCAAGGTCAGCGTTTGTGCTGCCCCAAATTTCTGCCAAGCGGTCACAAAGTTGATGGAAACCAAACAATCCTGCACTTGGACTTCCATACAGTCTGGAGGCAGAGATTAGAGTGAGGAGCTGTTAATTTTATGGGCTCTGTCCCTCCACGGGAAGCAGAATCCCGGTGTGAAATACGGCACAGGCACGGGGTGCCACGCACGCGGTGCTGACAGTAATGCTGACAGAAACGAGTCCTGAAACTTTGCAGGCTCCCAGGGCTTCTCTGAAGCGTTAAATTATTTTAATTTCAGTAATATATAACGCACCACCAGGAGTTTATCWTCGGAAGAACGCCGGCGACTGCACATTTTTGTTTCGGGGAGGATGGTGGTTGAAGTCAAATGTAACCTGCAATTTTCTTGGGCTTTTTTTTTATGTGAGAGAGCCTTGTTAAACCTTGCTTAATGCTGACTGACTGAAGAGTATTAGCAGCTGACAGCTGAGGTGCAGGGCTATTAGAATTTGGGTATTTCTAGACTGCAACAGCTCAGGGGTTTATTATAAAACTGAGGAAAGTTAGAAATGAAGTCGAAGATTGATGGGATTTTTTTTTTTTTTTTTAACTGAGAACTATATTAAGAAAAGAGAATAATAAAAAAAAAAAAAAAAAAAAAAGAAAACCAAGGTTCTGGAAAGGTACAGCTTTCACCTGATTTATTCCCAAATTTACTGCAAGTTTTGGCCTGCTGCTGGTGTTTCTGTAGGTGAATTTTTCAGCTGTCAGGCTCTGCCCAGCCCAGGGTGCTGGTGGCACTGGGCATCTCTTGGAGGGTGGGCACAGGACCCCCGTGTCCCCTGGTCCATGTGGGACAGCAGCTCCACGTCCCAGAATGACAGAACCCTTGAATCACAGGCTCTGTGTCACTAGAGGGTGWCACAGCCATGGGAAGCAGCACGAGGTTCTCACAACAAGCTCATGAATAGGTGAAGGATTTTTTTTCTCGTCAAACACATGCCCTCCAGACCCACCCGGGGTGATTTTTCCGAGTTCTGTGTCCTTCTGCCCAGGCTCCAGTCCCACATTTCACCTTTCCCTGTTCCACCAGGCAGCAGCAGGCGCTGAAAGCCGGTGTTGATAATCCTATTAAGGGCTCCTGTGTTTATTACCTGCAATTAAACGTTGCCATTTACAGCGCAAAGTATACGAGACAATAAAAGAGTTAGAAAGAGCTTAAATCCTCCCTTAAACCTCCAGCCTCCGACAAAAGGGAAAGCATTCGGGTTTTCCTCCCTTCTCTATTTCAGTCTCATGAACATAAGACTCTTAAATGGATTTAACAAAGCCTAACATAAAACCAGGTGGTGAAGCTCCGATGAAGATGATTTCCTTTCTTGCTTTTTTTTTGACTTCACAGGGGACATCAAGATGGRTCCCAACAACACGGGCAGGCACCACATCTATCAGAGAGTCCTCAATATTCATGAGCGTTTGCTTTCCCTGTTCCAGTTTGTGGATTGCTTATTAGCTCTGCTGACACCAGCACGGCGCAGAGGGGGCTGCTTTGTTGAGTGGATAAGGTGGAAAAACAACGCCATAATTAAAACAAAACAGGACATGGATGTGTTGTAAACAAAAGGACTGGTGATCTCCTTCGCACCAATCTTGGCTGAGCTGCCATCTGTTCCTTATAACGAGCTTGTATTTCTGGAGTGCTCGCCAGCGTTTTGATTTCTGGTGAAGTCTGAACAAAAAACGAAGGGAAATTAATTTCTGCGCACTTGTGAAATTGTGTGCCCGTGAAACAAATGTTCTCCTAACCCCGTTCTGCCTGCCACAGCCACTCTGAGGTTCATAAAATCACAAAAGGTTTGGGYTGGAGGGATCTTAAAGCCCAWCCAGTGCCACCCCWKCCATGGCAGGGACACCTCCCACTGTCCCCAATGTCCAGCCTGGCCTTGGGCACTGCCAGGGATCCAGGRGCAGCCACAGCTCCCCACCCTCACAAGGAGGAATAATTCCCCCCCTAATATCCAAYCTAAACCTACTCTTTTTCAATGGACTTGTTCACTTTAATTAGGAACAGTTACTGCCAAAGGTACCTTTAAAGTGATCTTCAAGGAAYCCTTATTTTAATTACGCCGTTATTAGTAAATTCCTGATTTGCAGCCAAGCCTGCTCTGCTCTGCTTGTAGTGATGAGTGTCAGAGGAAGATGATGAGAAATRTCTTGGTCTCTGCTTTGGGTGAGGTCATGTCCTGTTTGCCCTGGAAATTTCCCTGATTTCAAGCCACCTGTGTGGAGCTGTGCCCACTGAAAATCCTGGAATAACGTGAAGGTGTCATCTGTGTTCCTGCTTGAACCTCGCCATGAGAGTGATGCCCACAGCAAACGCACCAACAGCAAAAATCACTCTGCAAGTGCTGTTTGTCTCGTCACACCGAATTTAATTACAGCAAGGATTTAATTAGAATTTCTCTGTTATTCTGCTATCTGTTTTTTCCACCTTTTTTTTTTTTCCCCTTTTTCCACTTGACTGATCGTTTTGTTGTCGCGCTGATGTTCTCTTTACACTCTGAACCTCAAACAGCTTCGTGCCCTTGGGATGGCAAATACTTTTAGGCTTGATTAGTGGTGATGATGGATATTTCCATGGCAGGCAGGGGTGGGAGGCTGATCTGTCACCGTGCCCCTCCTGTGCCAGCCAGGTTCCAGCCTGGCACCCTCACCTTCCTGATCCTTGAGCACTGAGATGTTATTAATTAATGGCTTGTTTTCTGATGGTGACTTACACCATCTATTTTGCACACYGCAGAGCTCTGGCAGGAGAGGAATAACTCTCATTTCAGGAGGGACACCAGTGCCATCTGTTTTYCCTGGCACTGACGTTCCTTGGGAGGTTACAAAGGTGCAGGACCAAGCGTTTTCTCCTCCACTTTTCTCTAAATCATTGTCAAAGAAAAAATGATAAGTTTTGAAACACTCTGCCGCCTCCTTTCCCTCTCAGGTTCCACACGCAGAGGTTGCACCTACTTTTCCACAACATGATCTTATATATTTTTTCCCTGTTGTCTGACAAAATCCATATGTTCCCGGCTCAGACCATCTGTCACTCAATTCTTTTKCACAAAACTTTTTGATGCATTGCTCTCCTGATTGATTCCTTGCTATAATTGCACAGGGGGGCATTTGACAGCAGGAATTTTTGTCCCTCACCACCCCAAAGCAATCTACAGGCACAGGTGTCCTCCGTGAACAAAGGAATAAAGAGTTTTCAGCTCCTGAGCAGAGCTGAGTTGGGTTTTTCTAAGTTGGCTTTTTTTTTTTTTTCCCCTCCAATAAAGCAAAATTCCCCTGGAAAACCAGCACAGCAGAGAGAGAGTTGTTTGCTCTTCCAAGATTAGAAATTTCCTATCAAAGCCAAGTCCCAGAGAATTCTGCAACTCCAGTTACAACCATAACCATCATCCCAGGCTTTCAAAGGACAATTCCAGTGAAATAATAATATATATATTAGTGGGCAGGGACACCTTCCACTGCCCCAGGGTGCTCCAGGCCCTGTCCAGCCTGGCCTTGGACACTGCTCCTAACCCAGCTTTATAAATCGTTTGAGCCTTGCTTTCATGAATTTCCATAGGATTTTAATTCAAAATCAATWATCACATTATTGATTTTTAAAACAAATTGTAATATATTTGTTCTTACTTCAGTTAGCTTCACTCTCCGTGGAAGTAAGAGAAATTCCTGGCTTTGAAAAATGGTCTCCAAAAAAAATAGAATTAATTTTGTCCCTAAATCTTTGGGTTTGACCTTCCAGCTCTGATTGATGGCAGTAAAAGAGTGTAACACAAACACAGCAGCCAAAAARGAAACAACACGTGACTAATTAAGAGCCACTAAAGATGATGTTAGCAGCCTGTCAAAATTTACAGTCCATTAATTTCAGTTGTACAATAGAACCATGTATTGCCACGCTAATAATAAATGAAATCCTCATAATTAACATTATTTCAGTACAAGGGATCTTATAATATATCATCCATGATTCCATGTCTGGTTAGGTCTGTGTGACATTAACAGTCCAGGGGATAATTTATGATCTCCCCTACCAAAAGCAAAGCTGGGAATTGTTGGGAGTAAACTCACGGCCTGAATTGGAAACAATCTGAATTATTTATTGGGAATAATGAAAGAGGAACGAGGGGGTTGATTGGTTCTGCACTRTCAGGAGAATTTTCTTAGTTTGTCTTAGTCTTTTTTTCTTAGTCTGTGTTCTCAAACTAAACTGTCTGGATCTCTCCAAACCTGTTTTACTCCTCTTAATCCTAAATTACTCCRGTTCAATTCCTGTTTGTTTTAACACAGGAGAAAGGTGAACTTTCTCAATTTTTAAAAGGATTTTCTTGTACTGCTGCCATTCACAAAATACCCAAATCCTTTGGTATTTTTAAGACCCACCTCACCCCTGTGAGAGCTGTCCCTCTCCCCACATTTACTCCACACTCTCAGCTCTCTCCTCAACCCTCTAACACCAATTTCTGTTRTGGACAGACCCTCTCTAAGTTTCCAGCTCTGCTTCATTTTCTTTTATGTTCAAGTCCATTAAAATGAGGGRAAATGAGGAGTTAAAAACATCACCTTTGCTTCAGATGGGCCCTTTAGCCTTGCAGCTCTTGTTGGAGTTAATAGGATTTTGGTTCCTCCACTGGAGGGTCAAATAACAGCATTTACCCAGGCATTTAAACACATTCATTAGCAAAGACAGAGCAATTTATTTTGGAAAGTMAAGCTGGAGCTTTTCCTTTGCCATTTGCCTCAGTATCTGCAGGGATCCCACAGCAGTGTGGAGAGAAGGTGGGAGGAGGAGAATTTAGGGCAAAAGGAGTTTTTTGGGGACCCATAAACAGACTGTCCTAAACCAGGCAAACCACACCAGTCCTTTCAGCTGAAAAGTTTATGAACTGCACGCAGGAGAGATGAGTGTGGAAAGCAGTGTTGGGCTCCTCTCACATTTGTATTCTCTTATCAGGAGCAGAGCCCAAGAGATGACATCGATTTTGCTGCAGACAAAACGAGGCGTTCTGACTTGTTAGGTTAAAAAAAGCAAATTGTGCTGTTTTGTTTCACCATTCCCTGACAGAGACAATGCCCCACCCGATGGCTGTCCCCAGGATGGGAATGATGTCCTTGGTGCTCCAACACTCACAGCAGAGCTCTGGGATGGTGACCTCTACTGGGATTTATCTTTTGGGGTTTGCCAGTTGGTGAGAAAATGGTTTGAAAATGGAGAATCACCGTGGTGGGAGATTGAAAGGAAAAGGACTGTTCTCCTACTMCAAATTTCCCAATTCCTGGTGCAAAGTACTTTGCAATTACAGAATCRTGGGATCATTTGGGTTGGAAAAGCCCTCTAAGATCCTCCAGTCCAACTCTGATCCCAAGCCCAACAATCACAGCAGTTATCAACCAGTCCCAGAAAGGCAACGAACACATCGTGCCCCTGGTGATTCTGATGCTGCCCAATGATAAAATAAATAAATAATCAGAGCTGCAGTGCCACCCCTGTGATTCAATGGCACAGCTGTTGGTTAATCATTTCATGCTCTGGATGGTCAAACAGGGTTTGGGGACAAAGATCAGGAAAAAGACTAAGCTGAAGCACAGATTTTAATGATTTCATTTGTTCTGAGACAGTTTTCTAATTCTTTAAACAGAAAGATGGCCTGTAGTGTGCCACAGATCCTGTGGGGTCAGAGGTGAGGCCCTGCAGTGAATTATTAGAGCCAGACCATCATGTACTGACCGAATTCCCAATTGAGGGTGAAAGAATTTCTCTTTCTACTTTTGTTGGGCAGTTTCATGAACCCTTGCCACAACTTTGGCAGATTTATATCTCCAGAAGCTCACATGCAACAAAATAATGAATCAGGAGCACCCACAGAACGGTCTTAAAATCCCTAAAAAGGCCTAACACTAAAACTGGCTTAAAAGGCCGAACAAAAAGGAGAACACCCATCTTTTAAAACTCTGAATAAAAAGCTCCAACAAGGTGAAACACATCTGGAGGCTGTTCACGAGTACTGAGAGACACCTTAGAGACATGGGATGAAGATATGGGCCCCTCTCTGAGCCCCCAGATCTCTCCAAACACAGGCCAGCAGAGCATTCATTTGTTTTGCAGCAGTGAACAGGGAATTCTGTGCATTGCAGCTGCTGCCCACCTCATTCTCATTTGACTTCTCCAATAGGGTGGAGAGATGATCTGTTTTTTCCCTTTTAAAGAATCAAAATGAAAAACTGCCCTCTCAGTCCTTTGAAGTCATTCTTTTTTGTTCAACTATCATTTTTTTACAGTCCTTTTATGCTTGGGAATAACAATTATTGCTAAAGCAGAWGTTTAAAGGAACTCTTAAACTTCAGACAGACATCATCATCAAAATTCAGAGTGAGTGGTCTCCTGAACCTCCAGTAAAAGTATTTCCTATTAAACCAAATTGTGCTGTTTGAACTGGCATTCTGGTGTGCTCACCACATGCAGAGGCACTCAGAGGAAATGGCTGAAATGGCCCAAAGATGATGTCCCATTTTCCCAYTATTTTTACCCTATTTTTTACCCTRTATTTACCAAYATTTTGCACTTCCCTCCTGTGTGTTGCAGGTTGAAGGAGTTTAAAAAACTTTCAGGAGTTTTATAGCATTCTATGGATGCAGCAGTTCTGTGTTTAAGATCTTTTAATTCCCCTTTTTATTACTGGGACTTTGCAAATGAGAGGAATTGCACTTTGGTATAAAATCCCTGAACATGCCAGGGATGCTGTTCCTTCCTTCCTTCCTTCCAGGCATTGACTCAGCTCTCCCTCTGCTCCCATCGAGCTCCAGCCCAAACCCCAATCAGACCATCCAGCAGATATTAAATGAGATCATTCAGCTTTACAGCTTAGACCTAATTAGACTATGGACACTCAGAGCATCCACATCRTGTTCTTTCCCTCTCTCAGAACTCCACAGAGGCTGAAGACCTGCAAGAGTCCAAAACTTGATTCACTTTCTATAAAAATTGCATGGAGGAACTGTATACTCAGTGTTTTTGCTCTCTGTTGTCCTGAAGAGGAAGGTCACTCCTTGTGAAAAAAAATAGATCAGAAATTGTTGTTAAGGACACCCTGAAATGTCCTCCCAGAGGAAGGAGAGAGAAGGGCAAGAAGAATTTTGCCAAAGGATGACATTTTGGGAACGTGGAGAATGATGGAATACGGCAAAAATTTTTTAAAAAAAATCAATTTATATACAGAGAGTCTGAGCTCCAAATAACATTCCAGTAATAATCATTACATAATGGTGCAACCAGCCCAGCAAAACAGCGACAAGGTCTGAAACTGCAAACTCAGGAGAAAAAGATTTTAACCTCAAAGCGYTCACATTTCTCCCTTTCCAAGTCAGCAGGAAGAACAAGAACTAATTTATGTTTACAATCACTCAGTTTGATTAAAAAGTCATACTTCAACGCCTCTGAAGATGCATTTTCTGAACATCCTCCTTTCCATTCAATTAATTCCAAATGATATTTGCCCAGAAAACGTAGAGCATGTTTAACGGCAATAGAGATAATGCTAAAGCAAGCAATCCCTGCTTAAAACTCGGGCTGCCTCCTGTCAGCATCCTTGCAAGAACATTACACCTTGATTCCCTCATTAATATCGTTCTGCATTAGCCTAATGGGAAGCTGAGGGATGTGGAGGTGTCGGATCCTGGCTCACAAACAGCATTTTCCAGTCACCTTCTGTGTTTTCCTCTCCATAAAATCCACGGGTTTTGGGTTTTGTCACATCCTTAAATGCTGAGCATCCCTGTCCCAAATCCTGAGTCATTTGGGATGGGGTTAGGGCTGGGATTTAGGACGCTGATTCTATTTTTAGTTGTGCCGGTGGGTTTTTTTTGTGGGTAAATCACATCAGATTGGACATGACTGTCACAAACTGAGGAGTTACAACTAATGCAGGTATGGATCTGTGCATCTGCTTCCCAGACTGCCAAAATAGGGCAAATCAAACTTTATTACTTAAAAAATATAGGAAAAAAAATTATGGAGGTCGATATGTGGTTACCGAGACCTTGGCCAGCACAGCAAATACAAGAGTCAGCATTTCACCATTTTGGATGGTTCATAACCTCAAAATATTTATTTTACATCTGTCCCTCCCTGACACTGTGTCAGGAATTAACGGGGTTAGGAGGGACCTCTCCAGGTGATTTGGGGCTGTTTTTCCCTGTTTTCCCCAGGATATTCAGTTGGTGATGAACCAAAATTTTAGGATTGTGCTCAGTCTTGGGAGCCATTCCAGGAGCCCTTCCCAGCTCAGCTTGCACTGCCGGGAGCTCTCAGGGACAGAGGGAGAAGCTGAGAAAACGCTTCAGGAGGAGAACACAGAGAGCAAGAGGTGCCCGAAGCTGCTGAGAACAACTCTGCTGCCTCTCAACAAGTCAGGAGCAGAGCAGACAGCTCTGCCTGTGTGGAGTGGCTCTTAACACCTCTTCACTCCAGAGCTTCCCCACTCTTCCCCTCGGAAAGGATTCCTCGACACCCGMGGAGAGTCGGCGCCTTGCCAGCGTTCCCAGAGTTTAGATAAAAACAGAGCTCTGCAAGAAACACCCGATTTTAATCGGAATATTTCCACCTCTGAGCCTTTTTTTTTCCTGGACAGGGGCTTTTACTGCCCACATGTGCAGCTTCCAAGCRTCCCACAAGGCTGGGAAAAAACGCAGGAATAATTAACCGGCGCAACTGAGCGGAGAGCATCGCACCTGCAAAGTTTGCAAGCCATGAAAATTTATGGTTTCATGATGGAATACGGGTTCGGTTTAATGGGTAAAATACAGTGCTGCAAGGGAAACAACTGTAAATTGTCATGGCTAACAAACTTTGCAGGTGTGGTGTGTCACGCTTAGCTGCCTCGTTTAATTATTTTTAGGTTTGTGGGGATCCCGGCAGAAGATCGTGAAACCAACCGTCTTTGAAAATGAGATTCCTTCCTTTGAAATCACAGATCTGGCAGGCTGAAGTGGCCCCCTTGCAGGTGGAATTCAGCTTTAGGTGTGGGTAAGAGAAATGCCAGTAAAATTAAAATTAAAATTGAGATTTTGGTGTGAAGRGAAAATATGAATTCATGAGATTGAGGAAGAGGGGGAAGAATGTTCAGATTTGATGTTCAGCCCGCTTGATATGATTACAGAATATAAATCACTGCATCTACCTGCTTCATCCCGTTAAGCTTTGCTCCCTCTTTGGTGCTGGAGAAATCTCTCCTTTTGATTTCTGTCATTGGGTTTTAGCCCTGGATAAACCTCAAACACAAACCAAACATGCCATAAAACGGGACATTTGTGAAAGAAGAGATTGATTCCACAGCCACCAGAATTAACAAAAACCTTTCTATTGCTTTGAATCCTTTTTGGACCAGATCCTCCTATTTCCAGGAGCAGAAGCYTTTTTTGCTCTCATGGTGCAGACATTTCTCAGAGCAATTTTTCATCTCCGTGCTCCAGCAGGGACTGGTCTGGAGCCTGAACTTTGTCCCTGCTCGGCCAGCAGAGCAAGCTGTGCCAGCACCTTCGTTTTGCAGATCACTGTCAAGCTGTCAAACCAATCAGCCACTCAAAGCACCCCAGACCTTTCAAACTCTGCCAAGGTTCTGCCATGAAATATATTTAAATACCAGGAAGCTTTCACTTTCAGAGTCAATGTCGTTTCTTACAGCGAAGGGCCACGAGGAATTGTCAGAATTGTTAATTAGTGTATTYTAATATTTTYCATGTACTGAAATGATAATTAATGYACTGAATTATAAACTGAAATKATAATCTTTTAACCCAAATTATGGATTGGGGTTCCAGTCAGACAGGAGCACCTAAACCATGGTGAGAGTTTATAGACCTTCAGATAACTGTTGATAATGGGGTTGCTCCTTGTAGATTAAAAGGTTCACAGGGATTCTCAAGTGAGTCTTTTAATTAGAGAGGGGACTATCAGTGTGTTACAAAATAAAAAATAACAAAAAATATGTCTGAGAGTAAATAGAGTTGAGAGGGAATCCATAAAGCTCAGGATCAAGGATTCATCTTTTGAACTGGTGTAACCAGAGACYACCTAAAGCCCTCCAGGGGATTCAGAAACCTCTAAAAGTGGCCAAAACCACCTAAAAGGAGCAAAAATCCTTGTTCTCCTTCCTCCCTGGAGGGACWGAAAGCTGTGTAGATGAGGSACTYGGGGACATGGTTARTAGTGGTCTTTGGGGTGCTGGGGRRACAGYTTTCCTTCAATTCTGTCAGATTCAGGTCTGTCAGTGCTTCCACTACTCTGTCTTGAGAAATAAAAGCAAATATCATTATAAAAACTTTTTTATTCAATCTTAGGACTGCAAAGAAAGACTTTATTTCCCTGGTTAAAGAGTTCTCTCACCTCCCTGAAGAAAAATTCCATGTGGCCATGCAACAGGAAGGGAATTATTCTATATTAACATAAGGATATTTATGCTTTAAATCCATCAAAACACTCCCTTCTCCACAAYCATGTGAGATAAAATAAGGCCTCCTATTTATTTTTATTCCTTGAATCACAGGCTGGAAGTTTTCTTTCAGTGAAAGCATCCATTACCTCCTCCCTGCCTGTCCCTCCCGCTGTGTGTGTTGCCTCGCTCTTACCGGGGGTTTTCTCCAGCATAAAAATAATGGCATTATTTATAAAAATGTGAACTTTTGGTGGAAAATGCATGATTTGTTAAGCAGATTTTGCCTCAGCCGTCAAAGCAGCAGCAGGAACAGCTCACCTGAGCTAGACACAATCATGTTTTCTACTTGACAGAACATTGTTTGAAAACACTTTTGGGTTTTTTTTTTTTGGTTTTTTTTTTTTGCTTGTTTTTTTGTTTGTTTGTTTGCTGGCAGTACGTGCTCAAGAAAAGCATTTTCTGGTGACATTTGTTACCATCCAATGGGAGCAGCTGAGGGGGCTGGGTGGAATTATCCTGGATCATGATTTGTTAAGCAGATTTTGCCTCAGCCGTCAAAGCAGCAGCAGGAACAGCTCACCTGAGCTAGACACAATCATGTTTTCTACTTGACAGAANTTGTTTGTTTGTTTGCTTGTTATTTTTTTGGCACAGATTAGTGGGAGTACTTTTATTTAAATAGAAAAAAATCAGTAAGGGGCAGCTCCTCCTTTCTGGAAATCTCTCTCCCTTCCAAGTTTGCCCTTCTCAGCTGCCTTGCATTGGAACAGTTGGGCACAATATTTGAAAGAAGGAAGCTGTAAACACTCAGTGCAGTAATTAGAGAAGCAATTCTGTCCAATATCTTTCCATTAGATTATTCCCTCTTTGTTGCTCAKCTTTATCCCATCCCTTCCTGCAAACACAGGCTGCTCGTCTTCCTTTTAGACAGACCTTCAGAAATTTCAAGCTGCTTCATTTTAATAAATGCTTAATAAATAAAGCAGCCCATCAGAGCTTTCCCAGCATCTCAGGGTGAGCGACAAAGAAAGGCAGGATAACGACTCAACACAGCTGCCAAGAGCTAAACTGGATTTTGTAATCATTAGATTATTCACTTAGCTCCAAAAATATCTATTTCTGAACAGCTTTCCAGGATCCCCAAAGAGTTTCTCAAGAAAAGCTCCTGCCACTGCACTAGGAGGGTTTTTTCCCTCCTTTAATAAATTAACTATTTTTCATGAGAAATATCAAAATAAGACATGTTTGAGCAAAAAGCCAGCGACTGATTTTATCAGCTGTGCCCAGAGCAGTGAGCTGAGCTCAGTGGTTTTATTAGTGGGGAATAATGTTTTATAATGTTTTAATCTGATGTGATCMACTACAGCCTTCCCCAGTTATTCTGGTATCAAACACATGGCACAGGCACCTCCAGCCAGGCCTGGAGGTGGGAATTTAGGAGGGAATCCTAAATAAAAGTGCCCTGTGGKGTCCCTTATTCCCATTTTGTGGGGGTGGCTTTTGCGCTTCTCATGGTTTGCAAACAAAAGTAACTAAAAAAACCCAAAAGTAACCCAACCCCCAAAAAATTGACTTAAAAAACCCTAAACTGAGGCTACAGAGAAATGGTCTTGATTTGGCTCGAGATTGAAAGGGCAAATTGTGTTCCCCTTCTCATGTTTGCAACCATGTTTCAGAGCAGCTGAGGAGAAGAAAATGCAGATGTGATGTAATTTTAATTATTTCCTGTAATTATGAGGAGGGAGCACAAACGAAGCTATTCAGCATTTTTTATTTAATACCTTTGGTGACAAAACTTGTACTTCTGGTCCCTTTCTATTGCTGTAGCATCTATGCTTCAGAGGAGAAACCCCTAAAATGATGCATTGCCTAAACTTTTGGGTTGTTTGTTTTTAATTTGGAGGGATCAAAGTCATGATTTTGTTGTATCTGCAGCGAAAATATATGTTCACATATATATATATATGTATTTATATATATATTTATCTATGTATTCCTTGAATTCAACAGAACAGGAGAATCCCTGGGGTTCAGCCCCTTTGCTTCCTTCTCCTGCTCAGTGGTTTGGGTGCCGGAATTATTCTTCTCTTGGATACTTTTCCAAAAAAAAGGATGAAATTCTGCTTAAAATACTGCAATATTCCCTCTTTTGTAAGATCTATTAAAATACGTAATAAAAGAATCCCACAGAATCTGTGGTTCTGGGTGCAGTAAAATTTGCTCCACCTCCATTAATTCCAATCAAAGTACTCAGATAAAAACACAAAAATTACAAGCTAAAAACGAGCGTGATGAATTGTCCCAAAAACTCCCAACTCCTGCGAGGTTTTGGCAAAAAAACATCTTTACTTTAGAATTCCAGCAGTGGCATCAGAGCTCGGGAGAAGGTTCAGATTCCCTCTCACCGTGATTAAAACCAGGGTTATTCATTTTACATTAATGGTGGGAGTCGTTGTCCTTGTTACCCATTCAGGTTTGACTCGCCCGAGGTGACCCAAGCCCCCCTGCCCAGCCCCTGTTTATGCAATAATTAATCTCCAAAGYGACAGCCCGGGATAACAGCCTTGCACGGGGATGACGTTTTAATTTGCTAAAATATTTTTTAAGCAGGATTTATTCAGCCAGCACCTAAATATGCAGCTAAAAATAACGTGTTTGTGCAGCCAGGTTTGGGGCTGTGGGCTGGCCGAGGGGATATGGAGAGGGATTTGGGGCTGGGGAGGATCTGTCCTGCTCCTTCCAGGGAGGAAAAAACAAGGAATTTTCTGCAGGTAAACCTTTCAGGGCATTTGTCCTGAAAACTGAGGGGAACCATGGAGCTTAAGTCAGTCCTAAATGCTGAGTTAGGCAGGGCTTTTCTGCCTCACCAGTATCTGGCTGAAATTTGGGGGAAAATGATGATACAAGACATAATGTCAGACTTGTCCCTGACTCAGCCCCTCTAGGGAAGTGCTTTTAGTGCCAACACCAACGATTTTCATCTCTAAAAACCTTTTAAAGAATCCCTCTGCCAACAAACTCTGCACACACCGCCATCGTCATCATTACAAACCTTTAATACTCAAAACAATGCATTGCAAGTAATTTTTAACTTTTTTTTTTTTTAAATAAAAACAGTAAAAAGGCATGTGGTGCTATGTAGTCTCATCTTTTCTAATTAAACACCTCAATTATCAAAACTTTTGAACTCTGTTTTACGGAACTCAGATTTCAGAGTCTTTTCCCCCAGTTTGGCTCCGCTGTAACGCAGATTCGGGGTGGCTTCAGCTGTAAAGAACTTTCCATCCCTGAAAACCTCGAACTTAATCAACCCCTAAAACACCCCCCGTGTTTTAGAGAAGGTGAGACGGAGCAGAGAACAGCCCCACAATTTACAGCCCGCTTCTCCACCAGATTTACACACGAATAAATCGGGGGGATCCTCACCAGCACAACCCGAGCTCCTCCAGATGATTTGGGAGCCTCACCGCGACTTTAAGTACATTTTTATATTAAATTCTTGTCTAACAAGACGCTGATTGTTTTTAACCTCTGCAGCCGAATGGATTAGAGGGGGCAGATGCGTTATTGATTTAATCACGGGCACGAGAATAAAAGCGGCTCCTATCTCGCCCCATTAGGATTTTACATCGCGATATTCGGCTGCAGTTCTCCATCTCGGCATAAAAATCATATTTGGCCCAAACAAAGGTCATTTCCATCGAACCTGGCGAAATAATTACAGTCTGTACAATACCAAATGTTCCTCAGGGATGCTTCACTTGAGGAAAAGAGGAATTGGCCCTCCACCTGTCCCCACCACGAGTGRAGAAGCMRSAAAGTGRGTGGCTGATCCCTCATTAAAGTCCKCTAAGGATGGTTTGGAGTGGYTGTTTGTYAAACAAACACCTCTGAAGTGCTGCCCTTCAGAGAACGAGCATCGAGTGCCATCTCTAATCCCTGCCAGGGCTGCGCTGGGGTGGGTGAGAGAAGCACAAACCCCTGGAGCTGGCAGCAGAAATGGATTTATCCAGATTTATCTGCAGAACCTGCTGCCCACAGTGAGCTGCTGAGCTGTTGGTGCTGTGGAGTGCGGATATTTTCCATGATGCGTTCTTATAATAATAAATATAAATTCTATTAGCAGATACTCTTTTTAATTCTCTGAACCCCTCAGAAATGCAGTCAGTGAGTTCTGACCCCTCCCAAATCTCACGTTTCATTTTTTTATCTAATCCCAGAATGGTTTTCATTGGGAGAAACCTTAAAGTTCATCCAGTTCCAACCAGGGAAACCTTCCACTGTCCCAGGCTGCTCCCAGCCCCAATGTCCAGCCTGGCCTTGGGCACTGCCAGGGATCCAGGGGCAGCCACAGCCTGGATCCAGGGCCTGCCCACCTTCTGAGTAAAGATTTTCTTCCCAGTATATGATCTAAACTTTCCCTCTGTCACTTTAAAACCATCACCCTTGTCCTTTCACCATCTGCCCACATAAAATGTCCCTCTCCTTCCTTTTTGCTGTATTATTTACTTTTTTAAAAATTTTAAAGTAAACAATTATTTTAATTTTTTGGGTTTTTTTCCCTTCATTAAGTGAAAACAAATGGTGTAAATTCTCAGCGTCCCTCCACCTGCAACCAGAGCCTGATTTTACCCTGGAAAAAGAGGATAATAAAGCACAACTTTGGCTTCCCCACAAAGTTTCCAGAGGCCAGATTGCCACCCCCAAATCCCAGTGGCCCTACAGACTGGGGCTTCACCTCTCCAAGGCCACCCTGCAGTAGCTCGCTCACCTGGAGGATTCAAATCCTTCCTGAGGGTGGATTTTATCTCTCCAGAGCAGTGCTCATCTTTATCTCTGTTTGTGCAGCAGCCAGGGATGCATTCCTGGGCAGGACCTTGAAAGGCAGCGGTGATGTTCCAGCAGGAGAAAGGGGTGGGAGGGAGGAGAACACACAGCAACACTGATTTTGGGGTTTTAAGCATAGGAATGTGTGTGAAAAATATTTGATGTAAAGGAAAAGCGGAATTGTGGGGCGCAGAAATGCTTTGTACACATAAAAAGAATGAATTTTAATAGCAAAAACTGTGACTATAAAAGCTATAACTATAAATATATACTATACTATATAACTAGAAATAGCTATAAAAATATTCAATTTTATAGAATAAAAACTCTAAACTCTGAGTGTGTAAAGCTCCTTTCTGGGAGCACCAAAGACATCAGGGCTCATTCCCATAAATGATGTTTTTCACAAAGGAAGGTTCGGTGATGCATCATCTCACCAGGTGCCAGAAAATTGTTAAATAACCCTGGTCCTGCTGCCAGCAGCCCCTGGGGAGAGGAAGAACCTCGATTTCCCTGTCCAAAATTCTCTAACCTTGTTTCTACCAGCCCTTCTGGAGATGAAGAGCCTGGACTTTGCTCTCCAAAACTCTCTAACCTTGTTTTTACTAGCCCCTCTGGAAAAAAAGAGAGCCTGGATTTCCCTGTCCAAAACTCCCTGATCTTATTTCCATCAGCCCTTTGGAGAGGAAGTGCCTGGATTTCCCTTTCCAAAGCTCCCCTCTCTTCACCTGTGTGACACTAAGCAATCCTGTAGAGAAAATACCCTAAAATGCTTGGTTTTGCAGCCAGCTCGTGGCATATTAATTAAGCCTTGTGGTCAGTTTTTCTCCTTCAAAGAGTTGTGAGACAGGTGAGTTAAATCCCCCATGAAACTCTGATTTCCCTGATCTTTCCCTTCCAGTCCCCAGCCCCTCGGTGACAGCAGAGCTGGTGACATCTCCTGACCCTCAGCCTGAGCATTTTGGGGTGGTCAAACTGCAGTGGCAGCTCTGGGAGAGCTGAGGGGTTCTGTGAGCAGCTCAAAAACCTCTGCGAATGGCAGGGTCCAGATTTGGAAAGAGCTGGAGGAGAGTGGGAACGGGGTAATCACAGCCTTGGACGCAGCTCCTCCTCCCACAGCCAGAAATTCAGATTATCCAACTGCTCCCCAGCCCTGGAGTGACCCTGGGAATGGGCACAAATGGACCTGGAGTGGGAGATGGCTCCTGCTGCTCCTGCCAGCAAAATTTTTAAATTCAGGGTTTGACAGGTCCAGGTCTGTGTGTGCTCTCCAGGCACCAGAGGACAGCGGCTGGAAAACGCAGCCAACAGCATCACAAAGCTCATTTTGGGGTTAATTCAGATTTGGGGGTTTTGTGTTGTTGTTTTCGTGCTGGTAAAACCTCCCCTGTTCAGCTGTGCTGTGTGAATCATTCATGAGCACCACAAAACATTCAGGCAACATTCCAGAGTCTGCTGGAAATTTGGGCACCAGTGGGAGGCTGGGAAGGGCTYGGCCAGGGCCWCTGGGCTCAGTTTGGATCCCTGAGTGTCCCCTAAATACTTCACTGCAGGAGGCAAAGCAGGGATGCATAAAACAAATGGAGCCTTTCCAAGTGTATTTCAGGCTGTGATTAAATTTTGGGATTTCTCAGTCACTGAGTGAGAGGACAAGAGCAGCAAATCCAGCAGGATGTGCTCTGCTGGGGCTGGAGCTGCTTTTCCAGGGAGGGATGAGCCCATCTGGGAGCTCTGGTTCTCAGTCAGAGTCTGCCTTGACAGAGAAGAAGTTAAAAACATCCCAAAGTGAGAATTTGCAATTCAAGGGRCAGGTAAAAATCCTGAGTGAATGGAAATTCTGGATTCCACAGGTTAAACCTGGTGGGTTTGTGCACAGGGAGTCAGAGCTCCGGGCCAAGCTGACACCTTGGACAGATTTCCAACAGAATTGTTTGTGCAAAAATCCCAGCTCCTGTAACAGGAACTGCACCAGCAATTTTCCCAAGGTGTCCCTGCTGCATTTGTACCCTGGAGGGAATCCTGTACTCAGGGTAGGAGGGTCCCAGGCTCTCCCTCCAGGCTGAAGGATTGCGCACACTCAGAGGGGGCAACAATCACTTTTGGGGGAGATGACGGTTCGAGCATTTCCCTGGCCCCAGCCACCCTCACCCCCCAAATCAATCTGCAGAAAACATTCCCTCTTAGGGCCACAATTACGTCATAATTCCATCACCCAGCTGAAGAAAGACAACTGGGAGGGGGCAGTGATAAACTTCGGGGGAACTGATGGTTCATGCATTTCCCTGGTCCTCTCACCCCTCCTGAGACCCCAAATCAACCTGCACAAAACATCCCATCTTGGTCACAGTTCCATCACCCAGATGAAGAAAGAAAACCCTCTTAGGGCCACAATGCCATCTCCCAGCTGAAGAAAGATAACTGGGAGGGGGCAGTGATAAACTTTGGGGGAACTGATGATTTCTGTATTTCCCTGGTCCTCTCACCCCACCTGGGACCTCAATTCAATTTGCACAAAATATCCCCTCTTAGGGCCACGATTCAATCAGCCAGCTGAAGAAAGAGAACCCTGATAGCAGCATTTATCCTGCAGTTTCCCCCTCCCGAGGCCTCTCCCAGACAATTCCAGCTCTGTCCTTATTGATGGATCCCTCTGCTGGGAGATGTCTCCATTTCCATATCAGCACTGCCACAAGGAGGGATATAATATCAGGATTTCCCTTCCTCCCCARAAGAATCTCCATGGGAGGAAGCTCTAAATAAAGTGTGGTAGATAATACAGAATATTATAGAATACAGAATAAAGAATTCCCTCCTCTTGTTTTCTTCTTGTCCACTTTATGGCCTCTGTGAGAATTGCTGCCTGTTCCATGGAAAAAAAAAAAAATTAAAAAAAAAAAAAAAAAAAAAAAAAAAAAAAAAAGCCAGGATACACACTCTAAGTCCTTGCAGCCATTCTTGGGAATGTGTTCCTCTGGAATATCTGGCTCTGAGCTCAGAGTAGTAACAAGAGCATCTCTCTGTGGTGGGCTGAGGTGCTGGACYCTGTTGTGACAAAAAGGATCAGGTAAAACAAGACATTTGGGGTTAATTACAAACTCCCTTTTTGCCTCCAGAGCTGCAAATTAAAAATATTTTAATTTTGAAGCGGTGCAGTGCCCGCACTCTGGGGATGTGGCTGAAACTCTCGTGTCTCACAGTTCCAGCAGTAATTGAGTTCCCAAAATTGTCCCAGTGGGTGCCAAGCTGAGCTGGGTTTTGTCTCTGCCTTGTGCTCTCCAGCTCTGTTTTCAAATCACCCACACTGTCCCCAGGACAATTTATAGGGACACAAGCCCATGATGGACAGGGGGGCTGAATACACTTGTTCCTGCAATGGGATTTTAAATAAAAAATTAAAAAAAACACAGATTCATGGAAGATAAATGCATAATGTGAAGGAAAGAAGAAGTCAAACATGTTTTTATGTAATTTTGAGGGAGTTGGGGGGATGTAGAAGGGAAGGAATATCTAAAGTGGATTATAGAGTCCTTGCAGAATATCCAGCAGCTCCCTTAAGGTATCCCCTCGCTTTCACTGAAGGGCTAAAACAAAAATCAGTGTTTTTTTCTGATCCCTGACTACATGAAGATGATCAGAACAGCTCCTGTATGAACAGAATCCTCTGGATAAACTCATTTCAGACACTGAGGGCTGTGAATGTGCAGACATTTCACTTGGATTATTTAAATTCATATTCAAGAGGGCCTAAAAAGCCTTGTCTGAAAGCAAGCACTGTGGTTAAAAATGGAATGCATTTCTGAGAGAGTCCTGTCTGGCGTGTTTTAGTGGCAGGAGAACATCCCACTGCACAGTACATCAGGAATTTAGTAAAATAGGGCAGGAAGGAAGTGATAAAACACAAAAAATACCTCTGCATGTCCACGTAAAAGTGTGTTTGCACCCAATGTGTGGGTCATGCAACAACCCAGGGGTTGTTCTGCGTGAATTGTGTTTTCTTCTCAATGTGACAGAACCTGGAATTTCATCTATGGGCCATTTGGTGTGTGTTTTCTTCCCCAAAAGATAACAGAATGAGTTAAAGAATTCACTCGTGGGCCATTGTCTGTGTTTCCTTCCCCAAAAGGTGACAGCACCTGGAATTCCACTTGTGAGCCGTTTTCCCTCTGCATTTTGTGAGATCAGCTCGGGTCAGACCTGCCATCCCCTAAATAACCCCGTTACCATTTGTACACATATTTGTGTTTGTACACATATTTGTGTTTGTACACATATTTATGGTTTCATTGACGATGGATGATCTGACCCTTCACTATTTTGCAGTTCTCAGCAGCTCCAGGGGCTGTTCAGGGCTGGAGTTCAGGAGGGTGGAGCTGGAACCTGCCCCAGGATGGCCGTGACTTTTGGGATCTGAACTCTCTTGAAGTTGTTCATCTCTTTATCTACACTGAAATTCACATTTATTTTACATCATTTGATGATTTCCCTCGCGAGGAGATTAATCCAGGCTTGGAATGGAAAGAGTGGCACGGGCAGGGAAGAGGGCATCTCAATTCTGAGCTGCTCTTAGCCAGAGCTCTGCCACCTTCCTTTCCCAATTTGCATATTCATGAACCGAGTGGTGCTGACTGCTCTGCTCCCATGCTGGGCAGCAAATCGTGGAGCTGCAGTTCAGCTGAGCTTGGATTAGATTATAAATTAAAACCTCGGGCCACTCTTTGAAAAATTCATGGAGGTTCAGCTCTCCCTGAGGTGAACCTGGGTTAATTTGCTGTTATTTKGTGTTATTTTGTGCCTGAGATCCCGTCGCTCCAGAGCTCATGTGCAGAACAAGGGACTTCTCTTTTTCTAATAAAATTGCAGCCTGAATTCCAGACAGGGGCATCTTGCTGGGCTCCTCAGATCAGGAGGGGAAGGTGATTTCAGGAGGACCAGGGAGGAAAATGGGATTCACAAACCAAGGAGAGCCACAGCTGTTGTGCCCAGATCCCAGCAGAATTCCTTCCTCTGGCTCCTGCATTCTGTTTGTTCACCCTTTGGCTGCATGGAGAGCTCCTGGAACTCCATTCTCTTGCAAACACCAAAAAAGAAACCGAAATAATGGAGCAGAATAAGCCCAGCTTYCCAAACCTCACAAATCCCTTTGGTTTGGGGTGCACGAAGGGAGTGGGATCATGTGAGGGGTCACTGTGAGCCCGGTGGGGTTGTGCCTTTCCTCTGAAACTTTGGAGCAGGGAGATGTTGTGCTGTCTCAGAGCTGGGAGCATTTTTCCCCAGGGATATAAAATGAAAAGCAGAACAACAGCGAACCCAACAGTGCCCACAAGGATGGGGCTCTCTGTGGGGTTATCCCAACTGGACCCCAYCACAGCCCCCTGGAAGGGCTCCTTGGACTCCCAAAACCTTGAGATGAAGTATCCAGCCTGGCTGCAGGAAGTGGCCTGGCAAAATGAATCAATTTTTTTGACAAGATGCTCCATTTGCACATTCATCCACAGATGAACTCAGTCAAACACAGCGGCCTCGTGGAGAATCACAACCGAATTAATCCCATTTTAAAACAGCACAGAGCAATCTGAAACCCCACTGAGTGCCTGTGYAAACACTGACCACAGTTAACAAGGCATTCCTCACAGTTATGGAGAAATGGGGAGACATCCAGGCAGGCGTGGTGCTCAATAATTTCCATTTTTCCAGTGATCCTGAGTTAGTGCCCTTCGGAGAACCGCTGGAGAAATTCAAATTAGAAAACAATCAAGAGCCTGGGTAATGTGTACATATGCTAATCTGGGATGTGATACACAATTAGGTCAATGTTAGCTCAAGGAAAATCTTTGGAAATCATTCAGTGCTGATGCAGTGCCATATTGTGGGACTGTACAGTCCTGGATCCAGCCCCCCAGCCCAATTTTGTGGCACAAAATTTGTTTGAACTCACAACTTCCTGCTTGATATGAAGGGGGAAACTTCATTTTTCTTCACCCAGAAAAATGTTAATTTTTAATTTTATTTTTTTTTTAACCCAAAGCAGGTTTAAATCCCCAACTCTGAGGTGAATATTGACGCAAAACCTGGATTTAACTCTGGTAGCACATGGAGGGGAGCCCGGGACACTGACAAAAGGTCCTCAGTGTTTCTCTGGGTGGGCAGAGGGACACCAGGACTGGGCTGTGCATTCCTCAGGTTTGGCTTCTGCCTTTCTGACAGTTTGAGAGTGGAAAACACAGATTTTGGGGGCAGAAAAAGCCTTTTTGCAGCAAGGATGAGAACAAACTCCCAGCGAGACAGCGCCACAGCAGAGTGATCTTCCCCTGGGCCAAAGGCAAATGTTCCATCACATCTTCACATTTTTCTGACTGATTTGAAAAATAAGTTTAATTCCAGAGCTGCGCTTTTTTTTTTTTTTGCTTTTGTTTTTTTTTTTTTTTTTTTTTTTTTTTTTTTTTTTCTTTTTGTTCCCCCCACCTTTTTTCAGCTGCAGAGGTTTTGTGATTTGCACTAACCTTGAAGACACCAACCAAAATATGTGCTAATGACATTCCTCTCTCCCCAGCTGGCGCTGGCAACTCTTTTACTGCTCCACAGGACAAATGYGAGTACAAATGCAAATACCAGAACCTTGTTGAGAGCAGAGTGTCCCACATTTCAGGCGAACCATTCGAACGACAAGACATGCAATAAAACAGTTTCTGCTCTGAATGAATAATTGAGCTGATTCTGYGGGGAGGCCTGGAAAGAGCAGAATGGCAGAATGTTTTTTTTGAGGCACTTATGAAAGCTGTCCCACCTGGAAGCCATCCCACACACAGAGCCCACGTTGCTCTTCCTCCCAGCTCGCTTTAATTGCTCCTTCCACGGCCTCGGCTGAACGGGGAGGAAATGCAGTGGGAGACTCAAGAGCTGTCATTATTTTTATAAYTATTTTTAAGGTAGAGCAAGGTTTCCAAAAGCAGGAAACTCTGCAGAAGTAGCTGGGCAGGTTTTGTGTTCGAGAATTCCTCCCGTAAATGGAAATTCCTTCTAAGGGTATTGAGAAGAATCTCAGAACACTTCAATGTTTGGACCTTGAATTAAATTATTGAATTTTATTAAATTATTTGAAAGCTCACTGCCACATCCCTCACACCTTGAAGAGGGSCCCCATCCCAAAATATTCCTCCTGAGACAGGAAAATTCCCTCAACCATCAGCTCCATACCAGAGAGACCACAGCAGAGTTTTTACATCCAGAAAACTTCTAAGTGAAAAGAAAAAAAAATAGAATCAGTCTTTCTGGTTGGGATGTATTGGAGAGCAAACCCACCAGCAGTAAACCAAACTAATACTACTAATGTATTATTATTATTATTATTATTATTATTATTATTATTATTATTATTATTATTATTATTATTATTATTATTATTATTATTATTATTATTTTGGGAATAGGAGGGGTTTGCCAGGCAAATCCAACCTCAGCAGTGAATTGTGGCTCCATCACTAACACGGAGCCTCCTCCTCCCATTCCAGGTGTAAACTCAGAGCAAGGAACAGGTCCCCTGACTCCGAGTGTTATTTATGTCAAATTTAGAGTTAGAGGGAAGAAACAAAAGCCTCCAAAGATTTTTTTCCCTCCCTGAAATACACTTAGGTGGAGAAGGATATTTCAGTTTATCTTTGGAGGATCTATTTGCTTCCAAGGGCTACCAGGGAGACTGAAACAATCAAGTCAGGGAGACAAATCCCCCATTTTTCTGGAAAATATTCCCTGGAATAACTCCTGCCCACAGCATGCAGTGCTGCCTTTGAATTCCAGCAATGCAGATGTTTCCTTTCCACGTGACAGTGATGTCCATGGCAGATTTTTGCTCTCAGGGAGGTCCAGGTGAGTGTACAGAACCTGCTTTGGGTTCTCAGGTTTCCTTTAGCTCATTCATTGCTTCATCACTGAGTACCTGATTAACAGTCCTCGTGTTTAATTGCCCTCTGGCTTGTATCACTTGTAAACTCTCTGGTTAACACCACATTTCCCTTCTCAAAGTAACACAGTGCCATGATCTGACATCTGTGATTTACTTCATCATTATTTCTTTTTTTATTTGTGGAGAAAAGGCTGCAGAGACCTGAAATTTTCTGTTATTTTTTTTTTCTGCTAAGGCAAGCAGTGTAGAGCAGAGCATAAAGAAGAGCCAGGATGTATAAAAAAATCAGGATATAACATTGATGTGTTACAGGGAATCTTCTGTTATAGCACACACAAAGTTTCGAGAGATTTCAGGCCTGAAAATGGAAAATATTCAGTTTTAGGAAGTGAACAGTTTCCTTCTGGGATGCGAAAGTTTTGCAGCAGGCATTTGAAACAGAAGAGGGATTCTATKAATGCACAGGAATTTATCCATCAGAGGTTGTCTAAAAGTCTGCTGCAGGTTTTTGATTTTTTGTTTTCTTTTTGGTTTGCCCTTTTGGAACAAGCAAAGCTTGAGCTCATTTGCAGCCAATCGTGCCTGGATTTTTCCCATCAGTCCAGATTTGTTTCACCCCTTTGGGTTTTCTGCTGTGATTCCATTTATTAGGGAGCCCCGAGTGAATTCCCAGCAGCAGCAGAGTTTGCAGGTGGATCCTTCAGTGGGGCCTCACGCTGAGTCTGGTTCTTCTCAGTTTGAATAATGACACCACGATTTGGGCTGCCCTGGCACAGAAATCAGCCTTTCTGCTGACCCTGGAGCAGGTGAATAATTCAATTACACCAGAGAAAAGCGGATCTGTAACTGCAGAAACGTGTTCTGCAAAGTCTACATTAAAAATAAACAACAAACAACTCAATAAAAAAGGAAACAACAAAGAAATAGAAACCCTGACAGGGCAGCAGGAGAACAGCCTCCCTCTTAACAAGCATTTTGTGCAGGATCTTTTCCTCCAGCGCTGACACAAAAACAATAAAGATCTCATGGCTGGTTAATAGTTCTGCCTTTAGGGGAGTGAAAAGAAAATTACCCAGACCAGACCCAGCCTCACGGCAAGCTCCTCTCAGGCTTTGGGCTCTGCAGATTGAAGTGGCTTTTGCCCTCGAATGTTTTGTAAATTATTTACATAAAGGGTTGTCAGAGCAGCTCTGGGGCCCATCTTTTAGGGGGAAATGGAGTCAACCAAATGCTGCCCCCGGCCATAAAGCTGAGCACAGGGTGCTCGGGGCTCCTCTGCTCCTGCATCCATCTCATTTTTATTTACCCATCTCCTCATCACCTTTAGCTCACCTCTGTAAAATCTGTGCTCACTGCCCCTCTCTGTGTCTGCAGCTGGGGACAAAAAATACCTGATGGGACAATAAATATCTGAGAGAAGAAAAAAAAATATCTTGGGTGAGGACACGAGCCTTGTCTTCAAGAAGAGGTTCCCCAAGGTTCTGCAGCCTCCTCCAAGGAGGAAAAGGTGGGAATGACAGGAGAAAACACAAAAACCTGCTCCTGATGCTCCCGGGTTTATCCTGGGAGTGACTGACCCAGTGGAGGCAGAGCTTGGTGGGTATTTCTGACATCTGTGAAAATGGTTCCTTTTTTTGGTAATGAGCTCATTAATGAAACGAATCTGGAGAGGGTTTTCCAAAGAAAACCTGCYCCGTCTGCCCCCACAATTTCCTCAYGCAAAGAACAWYTCAAAGRTSGTGTGYTCCGAGGARAAAGGTCTTTTTCCACACTCCATCCCATAAAACACCACATCACAGACACTGCTKTGTGCTGTAAAGGTGATTTATCCCACTGTCACTCGGGGTCTGCAGARGCTTTTAGGAATTTCCCTTTTCCCAGGTTTCACCTTTTAGCGAAACCCTGATGTATTTCTGGGTAACAGTGTGATAAATTAATGGCAAAGTGCTTTGTTTTCGTGTCACGAGGCAAATAGAGAAGAAGCCTTTAATCTTTGCCCCTCGAGAGCAAATCAACTTCAAATTGGTGAAGCCTGCGGATGAAATTTGAAGTTTTCCGAGAAAATAGCAGAGTGAAATTGAAGTATTTGTGTTTTTGCAGGAGCTGGTCTAGGGAGGAGGATGAAAACCCGGAGGAAAGTGGTTTTGGATGGTCAGGAAATGAGGAAAATGAAGGAGCAATTCCCTGCCCCGTGGGCTTCAGACCCCCTGTTGGTGCTGCTCAATCCCTCGGTGCATCCACAGCCCATAATATCCATAATTTACCATACACTGGGATGGAAATGGCAGATTTAGGAGGTGCTGAGCTGTTCAGGTAAGGGGAGCACAGGAGCATCCATTTTCCATAAAAGAGAAATCCAGCCCGGCCCTGCTGGCATTGTGCTTCTGTGGGGTGGATGTGAGGAGCAAAAACGCAGCTTGAACATCAAAAAATCTCTGCTTTTACTCTTTGGAGCTGTTCCTTGTCCTATCTAATGGTGGAGTGGGTCCAGCATTGATCCCAAAAGCTGCTGCTGCCCCAAACCCTACAGTTTGTGGTGTTTTCCTCACTTCAGCCATGGATATCAGTCTGGCAAAGTGTTCAGGTGTTTTCTCCAGCCTGGAGCAGGATTTCAGTAAGGAAATGTAGTCCCAGGTAGGAGCCTGTGGATGTTCAGCTTTGATAGGAAGAGTTTTGGGGCTTGGGGGAAAGGAGAGGGCTTTGGTTACCCCGGTGGGAGGCAGGGGAGGATAAAATCAGGTACAAAATGCAGTTGGACAGGGCAGCTTCTGTCAATCCTGCCTTGGAGGAGCCTGCAGAGCCACTGGGGAGGCTCCTCCTGGAATATTTGAGGTTGGAAAATCCTTCTGAGATCATCAAACCCAACCATTAACCCAGCCCTGCTGAGGCCACCACTGAGCCACGTCCCCAGGGGCGGCTGGACAGCAGAACCACAGGATTGTCACTGTTGGAGCAGAAAAAGGCACCTGAAGGTCGGGGAGTGCATCTTTCAGGCAGGAATAACACGAGAGGATCCTGCACCTGACTGCTGAGCAGGAGAATTCATAAAAACCCAGGCTCAGCAGATGCACAGAGAAATCTGAGAGCACGAGGAAAGTTTGAACCCYGGGCCCTGTGACCGCTCCTTCAAGGCTGCAGCAAAGAAAATGTCGAAAYTGAGGTCTTTAGAGGTCTTTTCCACCCCAAATGATGCCATGGAAGCATTTCTTTGGAAACAAGATTTGTCAGAGCCTCTGAATTTCTGAGCCAGGAGCTGAAAAAGTGGCCCAGGACTGGAAGGGAAGATTCCAGAGCTCGTGGTTTTCCTTGGAACCGAGTGGCTCTGAAGGGATTCTGTTCCAGGGAAATCCCAGTTGTGGTGGCAGGTTTAGGGGTGGGATTACAAAGGAAAGTGTAAACTGCACGAGAAAATAAAATTAAAAAAAATTAAATTTAAAACAAAAAACAAAACAAAGCTAAACTTCTCCCTTTTCCAGGAGTTTGGAAAAGCCATTTTTATCCACCAGGAAATATCTGCCAAGGGACGGCRTGGATGGTCCTGGTGCCGATCTGCCTGACACAGCTCAGCCCTGTGGGTTTGAACAGTTAACAGCTGGACTAATTAGAGAGCCCAGCATTATTGGGATAACTGATAACCGGGGCTAAGCAAGGTTATTGTGCCCGTAATGCGTTTGACTTTGCGAAGAGCGGCGGATATTTGCCGAGCTAATGAAAAGTGCGCTGCCCAAATTAAAGCACGAGCGAGCAGGGAAGGAGCTGGAGTGCACCTAATTAAAAATGCATTGGGAGGCAGAGTCCAAGGGTAAACAGACARCAGGGAGAGGGTTTGTGTGCAGGAAATTGGGAACAGGTATGGGGTGAGCGGGGTGCCCACGATGGCAGCGGTGGGATCTTCCATCCCTGCAAGGCTGGGATTGCCAACCCTGGGAGAGCTCAAACCACCAGCAAATGTGGCACTGGGCACCCTGGSGTGCTTCAAAATGCTGGGAAATTGGGGTTGGTGATCCTGRAGGATTTTTCCAGCCTCAGGGRTTCCGTSATCYRGCAGAGTTGTTGCATCTCCGCTCTGAGCAAAGAACCWTGGAGCTCCAAACCCCAAACTCAGCACCAAATCACTGTGCAGAGCTGCTCCGTAAAAACTCTGCCTGTTCACATGCAAATGAGCTTTGATTCAAACTCATTAGCATCTCCCTTTCCAAGGCCCAGGTTGAGTTATTCTTAGACTCCTTTCTCTTGGAGGAATGATGATTTATTTATCTGACACAGTGACGACCATCTCCCACCTCATCCTCCTGATCCAACATAACCTTCACAGCTTTATTACTTTCTTATTTTTATTTCATTTTAGTCGTATTTTTTCTCTTATTTTAATTTTTATTATTTTTCCTATTATTATTATCATTTATTGTCTTAGGTTATCCCTCCCCATCTCTCCAGCAGGATATTTACCAGGAATCACAGATGAGAAGGAAATACAAGATAAGGCACGACACAAATTTTCAATATGACATAAATTGATTGGGAAACAAATCCAGCAACTGCCTCGTATAAAGGTTTGCTGAGCACTTGCTGGTATTTTGGGTTTAGTTRTGGGAACAACTTTGGTGTGATGAGAGGGATCAGGAATTCACAAAAGCAAAACTGTTCCCTTTGGATACAGAAAAAGTGGGGGCATTATATCAAATAATGAATGGCTGAGAAATGTTCTCAGAACCTCAGATTGTGCAAGTGAGGGATYAGTGAACATCATCCACTCCAACCCGAGTGGGTAAAAAGGAGCTGTTTTCGTGTAGTGCCTGATTAGTTGAGAAATTAATTGATGCAAAAAGTGGAGATGGATTGATTCTAAAAGCCGGCCATTGCTGGGGATGGCAGAAGCATCCCGCCTCTAATGATACYAYTTTCCCTTTYTGTGCTTTAATAGAAAGACATGCAYGTATTTAGAGCATATTTAGCTAAAAAATTTAAAAGAGAYRCGAAGCCTGGTGCATCTGGGTTTGRAGCCACCTCGTTAATGATTATGAATGAAGATGGAGTGCCTAACAGCCCAAATTGGCATGTTCCAGACATCTACTTCTTTCCCAAAGCATCCAGTGCCAGCTCCTTGTCAAAGAGTAAATGTGGAAATAAAAGCCTGTGGATGTGGAGGAAATTAATTCCTGCATCTACAGAAGGAAAAAGTCGGTGATGTCCCCACTGCAAACTCACAGTCCCTAACGTGGGGCATTTCTCAGGTGTGGAAAACACCAGCAGAAGCTGCCTCTTAATATCCTGACATTATTGCAGTGGCTCCTGGCTGTAAAAAGTTTCCACATTTCAAGGAAAACTCAGATCTGCTCAAACCACGGGGGGCAGTTTATCTTTGTAAGGGATTCATCTCAGCTCGCAGGGGAAGTTGAGCAGAAGGTCAAGGGCTGTGCAGGGAGGGGCCCTTCCCATCCTCATCATCCTGGAATCCTGCAATTGGATCAGCTCCCATCCTGCTCCTCACCTGAGCAGGTCCATTTTTACGGGGGATGGACTGAAAACCTTAATGTTGAAATGGCTTTGTAAAAACCTTAACATTAAAATCATTAAGCATCTCTTGTTTCCCTTATCCTAAAGTCATTTAAATCACCAAGCTCCCAGAGAGTGTTTGTGGGACTRGAATTCCCAGATGAGATGGAGATTTGATGCAAAATGAAGTCTTATCATATTAAGCATAATTTTTATCATATCAGTGACTTACTTAACAGATTAGTAAATGTTGTTTTTCTAAAATCACCAGACAGCTCCTGAGATGTAATTGGATTATGGCAGTTCATTTTCTCCATCAGCTTTGCAACACTGCAAAAAGCAAGGATTTGCCATTAACATATGGAAATCACTCAAATTTCTCTTGTAATTAGACTCAGTCTGCCTTTGCTGTTGGCACATAAATATTGGGTTGTGTCTTCACACAGAAGCCCCTTTTAGAYACACACAGAATAAAACCCGTGTGAACTGAGGGAAGCTAAAAAGTGATGAATTTTTAAACTCCATAACTGAGAAGTTCACAGTTCATTAAATATTTTCAGGAGCATTTCAAAATGGTTTCAGGGTTTGTCTTTATAGAGAGTGGAACYAGAAATGTTAAGATCTTTGGGATTGTTACTTCTTCTATATATTATTTTTTTTTTTAAAAAAAAACCTTTATTTTTTTTACTAAACTCAGCTAAATCTCACCGAGTTTTGATATTTGGTGACTTCAAACCAATTTCTGCTGCTTTCCCTTTTCAAAGCCACTGGGCCATGAATTTGTTGGCCCCTGGAAAGGTGACTGTGGTTCAGAGAGTGAAAATAAGGGCTGAAGATTATGTACACACTCAAGGTCAACTCTGAAATTGTATAAATCCATCTCTATAGAGCTGCCTTAAAGTTACATTAAAGTTGCAGCTGCTCCTCRCAGTGAAAATGCTTTTTCCATACCCTGATCTGAAGTTTTTAGGGTCACCCTTGCAAGGAGCTTTGCTGGTGCTTAAAGGCTGATCCAGCCCCATAAAATCAGGATGAAGAGCGGTTCCCTCTCTCCCCTCTGCAGCACAGCTCATAAAATTCACCCCTTACTGACCGAGTGGATGTTCTGAGTCAAACCTGAGCACCTGCAATGTGTGGGTTTATCGCTGCTCTGCTGTCAGCAAGAGGAACAAAGATTTTCCTGCAAARTCTCCTGGCTGGAATTACAGCATATCCAGCAAAATTGAGTGCTAGGAATTCGTGTTTGTGGGAATCTCTGAGAGCTCCACTGGCACAGCAGAAGATTTAGACATCTGAGCCACAATTTTGTGTTCGTATCATTTGCTCTCGCCTCCTAATAGCAATATTTGGAATAATTAGTTACAATTCAGCCTGAAGGTCTCAATTTCCATTTAACTGGCAAACTTCTGCAAGCGGCGCACATTAACAGTCTGAAATGTCACAGCAAAGTTTAATCAGGCAAGACAATGCACGGAAATGCTCAAAAAAAAATAATTTCTAATTGGCAATGCAATTATTGAACTAATTGTCTAAACTGTGGTGCCAGGTGCTTTGTCTAAGGCTTTACATTGAGGAGCTCCAAAATGAGAAGAGGAAATCCAAGGGGGATTGGAAGKGGCTTGGAGCAACCTGGGATAGGGGAAAATGTCCCTGTCTGGGGTGCAATGAGAGGGGCTTTGAGATTCCTTAAAATCTGGAATTCTGTGATCAGCAATGCAATATCCTCAAGGATTGTGGAGCAATTCCTTGTTCCAGAGCCAACCCCAATAGCACGGTGCAGATAATGAGGTGTGAAGAGCTCACAGTGCCCCAGTGGGTCTGTTGGATATTTTAGGACCGGGTTTAAACCCAGAGGTCCGGCTTTGGCTGAGCCGGGAGCGCTTTGGAGCAGCTCCAAGTGCAAAACACATCCCATCCCTTTGTAAAAGGCTGCTGCCCGGCAATTCCCACATCAGCCAGAGCACGGGYCGCCTTCCCCAAAGGCACCAGGCTMGTTGTMACAGCTTCCAAACCACGTTTTCCCCAAATCTGTTCCCCGTTTCACGGAAAATGCCARGCAGCGCTCGCTCCCTGCAGCGGGACCGCTCCGCGCCTCGCTGGGCAGCTGAATCCTGCCCTGCACCTCGGGAATTTTCCATGCATTTAGGAAGCCATCTGGATASAGAGATAAATGAGGAAGGTGGGGATTCTCCAGCTCCTCGGAGGAGCTGTGTCTGCACGTTTTTAAAGGCGCATCCCCGGGGAGCAGCCGGTGCTGTGTGTGTGTCCCTCTCCCATCGGCGCAGCGAGCCGGGCCCAGAGCTGAGAATAATTAAGTGAAATAATCTTTCTTTACCGTGTTTCTCAATTCCCCACTGCCTGCTCGGGCTTTACTCTTCCCCAGAGAGCTGCTTTTTACTGCTAACACCGCTTTGGCCAGAAGGCTCCATAAATCACCTCCCGAAGAACCGAGGCATCACCTGTAGCTCTTCCCTGTGCAACAGTTCCTTAACATATCATTCCACAGAGACAGCTTGGGTACAAATCAGAGAGCAGAATTCAAACAATTAAAGCAGTTTTTAAGCTCATCCCGTGGCCTGTTTGAAAGCCAGGGTTAAAAACTAACCGGGGTTCAAGGAGAAGGGAAATATCTCATTTCTGATGCTGCCACTCTCGAGGAATAAAAAGAACATAAGAACAGTCACAGCTGGCCAGGCTGAGGATATATTTAGCAAAGATTCTGTTCTGTGGCAGTGATGATTATGGAAGGAATTAATAACCTGACAGGTGAGGAATAATCCTTCCTCTTCCTGGAACTCATCCCTGGTGAATTTTGTCCATTTGGAGCTGTCACAAGGAAAGCATCCAARCTCTGACCCGGGAGAGTGAAGTTGATCCATGCAGCTTCCACCTTTCCCTCTCCTTTCCCTGCTCTCATTTCAGGGGCTCTGCCTGGAGAAAGGTGATA